>NW_020664372.1:7167004-7241998 GCF_002925995.2 Terrapene triunguis | reverse complement strand
AACAAACCTGGCGTTCTGTTTCCTTTCCTGCGTCGTCACCACTGCAGAGGAGGGTCTGTGTCATGAAGTCTGCATTTCCACTGAGTACTCTTCCATCAGCAGGGTAGCGCTGGCGCAGGTCCGCCGCCCGGCACAGCAATGCTGAGAGGTGCCAGTGTAGACCCGACCCACTGCCCTCAGCCCCCACCCTGACCCTGTTCCCTCAGCCTCCCCCGCAGTCCCCCCTGTACCTCCCACCCCGAACCCACTGCCCTCAGTCCCTGCCCCCGTTCCAACAGCCTCCCCCACAGTCCCCCTGCTCCCCCCAACCCACTGCCCTCAGCCTTGCCTTACCCCAAATCTCTTCTTCAGCCTCTCCCATCATCCCATCCCCATTGCTCCTCCTGCTGTCTCACCCCCTCAACTTCCCCCCATTCCAGTCCTGCTCCCCTGTCTCATCCTCTTCAGACCCTGTCCCTCTCCCCAACCCACTGGCCCTCCCCAGCCCAGCCCCATTGTCTCCCCTGCCCCGCCCCACTCTACACAGCTCTCTCTACCCTGTCCCATTCATGCTCCCCTCAGCCCCTACCCTACTCCCCCATCACAGTCCTGTCCCATCCCCCTCAGCCCCCCCGACTCCCCCAGTCCCAGTCCTGTCCCCCTCAGTTCCTCCACCCTCCTTCCCCTGGTCCATCCCCACACACCCACCGACTTCCTCGACCTCCCTCCCCCCAATCCCACTGCCTGGACCCACCCCCGTCCCACTCAGGACATGCAGGAAAAAGAAGCAATGGGCTTAAATTGTAGCAAGGGAGATTTAGGTTAGACATTAGGAAAAACTTCCTAACTGTAAAGGTAGTTAAGCACTGGACAAATTACCCAGAGAGGTTATGGAATAGCAGTCATTGGAGTTTTTTAAGAGGTTAGACAAACACCTGTCAAGGATGGTCTAGTGTTGTTATTACTCAGTCCTGCCTCAGTGCAGGGATTTGACTAGATGACCTGTTGATGTCCCTTCCAGTCCTACATTTCTGTGATTCACACTGAATTGCCTTGTGCCACTGTCTAGTAGTAGTGGCACACAGTTCTCTGACATGCAGGTTTATAAAATTGTAGTTAATATACAGTTTAGAGCATAGCAGTTTTAAAGCTCTGTATGTTCAGACCAACTGAGCTGAAAATTGTGATCTTGTATTCAAAACTATTAAGATGTGGGCTGAAATAAAATCAGCATGAATTGCTCAACAATATCAATGGAATCAGCATTGCGCTGCTATATATTGTAAAACATTACAGTGAAATCTTGCAAGTATTACATAGCACGCCGCCTTGCCCAGGTGGTAACTAAGCATAACAACTTCCTGTTTCAACATTCTTAACTTGTATCCCATAGCTCCTAGAAGTTGTTTTTTTTTCAAACACTGAATACTGCTAAGTTATGAGTTTTAACAGGTTTTTTTTTCTTTTAAACCACAGCACTGAATGTTATTCTAAAATTGTTTCCCAAATATTCTTAAACTCCCAGTTTATCCCCCGCTGATGTTCATTGTGAAAAGTATTGCAGGTCTAATAATAATATTTGGCACTTTTGTAATTCACTGTCCAACATGTGTTTTGTGCCCTCCTCTGGTGGATTTTTAGAGGATAACTGTATAGCTACCAGCTAAGGGAGTTATATCTTGAACTCAAGTAGTAGAAGCTCATGCTTTTAAGTCTGGATGGTTCGGGTTCAATCTTTGGTGACTAGCTATGATGGAGGTTGCTACACTTATAATCCCTTTAATCAGAGGTTCTGAATATGCTTTGTTGTAGGCAGAGCTAGCCTATAGTTAAGCAACCGAAAATTTAGAATGGTAAGTGTTGAAATGTTGGGAAGCCTTATAACTTTGCCAGTCTGGAACGAACATCCCATCTGAGGGATGGGGGCGGGGAGAGAGGAGAGTGAGACAGGACCAGGAAACTGGGACAAGGAATCCAGAACGGTAGTGGGGGCAGTTGAAATCAGATGAGGAGCTGGGGCGGGTTAGACAGCAATAGGATAGACATAGACTGGAGGGGATGGGGAAGAAGGGTCTTTGACTACTACAGACCACTCCATTCAGGAGCCTAGAATAGACCCAGGATTCCTGAGTTTCACAGTTCCTCTTCTGTCAGCAGATATCTGTGAAACCCAGCGGCAAAAAAAGTGTCTCATCCCCCTATAGAGCTGATCTATCACATATAGGATGACAGCCTACTGCCTCTGCCATCACTTACTCCATTAGCTCAAGTGGCAGAAGTCTGTGCAGTGGATCTAAAGGTTCATCGGCAGGGTTGGAGCCATGCGAGTTTCACGATGATTCCACATGACAGAATTTCTGGGGCAGTTCAGTTTTGATTTAAAAAAAAAAACCTGGGGAAATGCATACAGAAATAGGGTGACTAGATGCCTAAATAGGGGAATCTCAAGCAGGAGTAGAGAGGTTATTTTATCTCTGTATTTGGCACTGATGCAACCACTGCTGGAATACTGTGTCCAGTTCTGGGGTGCACAATTTAAGAAGGATATTGATAAATTGGAGAGTGTTCAGAGAAGAGTCACAAGACTAATTAAAGGATTATAAAACATGCCTTATAATGATCGACTCAAGGACCTCAATCTATTTAGCTTAACAAAAAGAAGGTTAAGAAGTGACTTGGTTATAGACTGTAAGTATCTACATGGGGAACAAATAGTTAATAATGGGCACTTCAGTCTAGCAGAGAAAGGTAGAGCCTGAGCCAACGGCTGGAAGTTGCAGCTAGACAAATTCAGACTGGATAGAAGGCATACCTTTTCAATGGTGAGAGTAATTAACGATTAACAATATACTAAGGGGCATGGTGTTTTTCTAAAAGCTTTTTCTAAAAGCTATCCTCTAGGAATTATTTTGGGAAAGTTCTATGTCTGTGCTATACAGGCGGTGAGACCAGGTGATCGCCGGATCCCTTCTGGCTTTATAATCTCAGAACTAGGTATATCAATTCACATGCAAAATTCTCATGGAATTCAATAGGTGTCCTTGCCCTGTGGCTTGTGGTGCGGGCTGCAGCAGGGGCTGTACAACCCCTCTCGCAGCTTCCTAGGGCCCCCTCTCATGGCTCTGTCCACCTGTGTCTGTCATTGTTGTCCTGCGCCCGCTCCCCGCCCCGCTCGCCCAATGTGTCCTGATATTTCACTCTTGCGATCTGGGCACCCTAGGGGCTGGGCAGCTAGACCCCAGCCCCAGCGCCTGACACCAATGACATTCAACCGCCCCTCCCGTTCTCTCCCTGCGTGGCCCGCGAAGCGCCACACGCCAGCTCCCGGCTCGTCTCCCTCACTCTCACCCCGCCCCTCTGCAATCCCAGCGCCCTCTCTTTCCTCGCGAGGTTTTTATATTCTCGCGACATTTCAGGGCCGCCATCTTACCTGTTCGTGTTGCGGCTACGGGGGAGGGGCAGGGGCCGCGCGTTTGGGAGCCACGATCCGTCCTCGGGTCCTTCGTTTGCCCGGGATTTTCCCCGTGTGGTCGGGATCTTCGGGGCTGTTGCGCCGGGCTCCCCGGGGAGGCTGCGGCGAGAGCGGGAGCCCGCAGAGCGCGGCCCGCCGGGTTCCGAGCCCTCCGCGGCGTCGGGCCCCTGTCCCGTCCCCGGGGATCTAGACAGAGCCGGGCAGGCAGCTCGGGCGAGGGGCGCGGAGGAGCCGGGACCCGGCCTGCGGGCGGGGCGGAACCGCCGCTGCTGCTGCCAGGGAGGCGGGGGGCCGGGCCGCTCTGGATGGTGGCGAAAATGATCATAGAAAACTTCGAGGCGCTGAAATCCTGGCTCAGCAAAACCTTGGAGCCCATGTGAGTAACCGGGGTAATCCTCTTCCCCCCTCCCCCCGGGACACCGCTCCCTCTAGAGCCGGTGAGTAACCGGGGTAACCCCCTGGGATAACACCCTTCCTTTCTCCTCAGAGCCTGTGTGAGTAACCAGGGTGACATCCCCTCTATAACAGCCCGTGGGGGTAACTGGGTAAACCCTGCAGCACTCCGCACCCCTCCCCTATAGAGCCTGTGGGAATTACTGGGACAAACCTCCTAAAACACCCCCATCCCCCTCCGCTGAGCCTCTGTGCTTTTACAAATGCTCAGCGGGTTTTAAGGGTTCTAAGTATAAGAGATGTGGGCTGAAAGCTCTTAGATGGAGGATAATTCTTTAGCAGGACATGTAGTTGTGTACCACAGGCAGCAACTTAAGTGTAGAAAATAATTAGAAACGTATCACCGGAGTTAAGATTTGTTATTTTTATTTTTGAGTTATGTTTTTCAGGAAGCTTAATTTTTAATTTAGGATTGATTAAAAACTAGCTTTGAGTTATTTTGTGTGTGAACATTTCTAAAAAAGGGGCAAAAGGCTTTGCTGGAGAAATGGTGCATAATTATAGTATGAGGCACTGTATTATATTTCCTATATGCACATAGAGGGAATTGCTGGAAGTCCTCTGAGGACTAGTGGCACTCAAGTGGGGCTACTCTATGTCCACAACACACATGTAGTCGTGGTAGCAGCTGTTGAATTGTGCTACCTCAAGCTTTAGCCTGTACTCCCTGACAAACCATCCAACCGGAACTGAAATTACCAACACATGGTAATTAAGAGGTTATGTGTATGGAAAGGACTCAAGTTAAAGGCAATCAAGTTATAATTCAAGTTAATTTTGCGATGAAGACACACTCTTAGATAGACCTACAGGACTATCTAGTTATGCGAAAACTGTGGAGCTGCCAATTCAGATGGTGCAAACGAGTTTTAGAGTCATCCTAGCCAAAAAAAACCCAAAACCCATCCCCCATAGCCCTGGGCTGTGTTGTAGGCAATATGAAGGTGGAACTCTTAGGACATGTCTACACTACAGACTTATGTCAGTATAACTACGCTGCTCAGAGGTGTGAAAAATCCACACCCACTTCTCCCATCAACATAGCTACCACTTCTCATGGTGGTGGATCAACTACGCTTACAGGAGAAGCTCTCCATCAGGGTAGCACATCTTCACTTAAACACTGCCCGTACAAGTGAAAGTGACCCAATAAAAGAAATATTTTTATTAAAGCTCGTGCTAAAATCCTATAATACACAGGTTGAGAAAAGAGTGTCTGTGCATCTGGATATAGTGCTTGGATTATCCACAAATACAAAGGACTTCTAGCAATTCCCTCTGTGTGCCCAGAAAGGACAGAAGTTCTCCCACAATTAACTGGGGAAGAATTCATAGCACCTCTCAGCTTATTGCAGTGCAAAGAATGTACCATGGAATATCCTCCTAGAAGTCTTAGTGTCACACATGAATGAGTGTAGTGCCAATGTGGACACAGCAGCTCCAGTGTTGTTTCCCAGTGTGGCTGCTCTCGCTCAAACTGGACTAATGAGGGGATTAACTTGGACATAGATAAATGGAGCTAACTGTAGTGCAAACATACCCTGTGGTTAATGCAGCCTGTCTCCACCTGCTTATGAATTACAGCACCTCCTGGTCTCTGTAATGGAAATACTGTGTCCCCGTCCCTGGCATATCTCCTACACAGGGCTTGCAAAGGGGCCTTCAGAAGACAACCTTAGGTCAGACATTTGCAGTTCCTGTGGTTGGAGAGTCTCCTCCCTGGCCGTATCTCTGGCTTTTAAAGCCCCTTTATGCCACTCCAACCTATTCATTTTTTGTAAAGGGGCTGAAGTGTAGGCGAGGATCTCATCATTAGTGTTTAACATCCACTAGAACCAAGTTCTGGTTTAGCAAAGGTCTAAGCAATTTTTATAGCATAAATATGTCGTGTTTTAATTACCTTCTTGTACATCAAAATTAATTAAAATCTTCTGTTGGCACATTGACTTTCCTCCGTACATGGTTTAAGACTCCCAGGTATTTAGTTTTTTTTTTTTTTCTTTTGGTTTTGGATCTTTGTGCAGGCTTACATGGGTTGCTAATTCAGATTTATAGAAAAAGTTTACTGTTCAAAATGTGAATTAAAGTAGAGTTTATATGCCATAAGGGCATAGCCTCATAAAAATGGTATTCCTTTCACTGTGCTATGGGATTTTGGTATTGTAACTACTTACTACAAAGAGAATAAAAAACAAATTGTTTAAACACCATTCCTAACTAATATATATAATACTTTTATTTACAACATTTCATGGCAAAGAATCTGTCAAAGCACTCTGACCATTCATTATTAGTCTCTAAACAGTCTTTCCTTCTTTCCATCATTTTACTCTCGTCCAGTTCTATTTTGCTAGCTTTTCTCAATTAACTGTACTCAAATTCTTGCTCAGTCCCAACTCTTTTGTAAATTTGTAAATTAGGTGAGTGCTGTGGTCTGCCCCACTCTGTTGCTTAATAGAATTAGCAAGCCAAC
Source organism: Terrapene triunguis (assembly GCF_002925995.2). Classification (NCBI taxonomy): domain Eukaryota; kingdom Metazoa; phylum Chordata; order Testudines; family Emydidae; genus Terrapene; species Terrapene triunguis. The sequence goes on along the minus strand of NW_020664372.1, from coordinate 7,235,621 downwards.
TGTTAAGTGACGGTTAAAGTTGTGGCAGGATACCACCCAAAACATTAAAAGATTGGACAATCTTAAAATGAAAGACTTGTGCATCCTTTCTACCTTTGTATTACCTACTATGCTATTAATTAACACTATCAACTAACTCTAAAATGCCACAAAGCTTTCGTTTCAATCTCTAATAGATACTGAAAAGCGATATGTACCCCAACTTCATCAAACTTACATTGTAATGCAGGGGTCTGCAACCTTTCAGAAGTGGTGTGCCGAGTCTTCATTTGTTCACTCTAATTTAAGGTTTCACGTGCCAGTAATACATTTTAACATTTTTAGAAGGTCTCTTTCTATAAGTCTATAATATATAACTAAACTATTGTTGTATGTAAAGTAAATAAGGTTTTTAAAATGTTTAAGAAGCTTCATTTAAAATTAAATAAAAATGCAGAGCCCCCCCGGACCGGTGGCCAGGACCCAGGCGGGCAGTGTGAGTGCCACTGAAAATCAGCATGCATGCCATAGGTTGCCTACCCCTGTTCTAATGTAAACAGTGAATTTATATCAATACTAGCAACAGATCAGCACATCTAACTGTCTCAAGGCTTGTCTATACTTGCCTCTGTAGTGCTTCAGTGTAGGTAATCCACCTGCCGAAGAGGCGGTAGCCAGATCGGCAGAGAAATTTGTCTGTCGACCTAATGCTGGCACGGGGCCTTAGGTTGTCTTAACTACATTGCTCAGGTGTGTGGATTTTTCACACTGCTGAGTGACGTAGCAGGGTTGAACTAACTTTTTAGTGTAGACCAGGCCTCATACCCTGTAACGTTGGAAAATTACTCTACATTAACACTGGACTTTACTGGAGTGTGTCATGCTGCAATCTTAACTTCCATTCAACATAGTTTTTGTTTGTTAATTTCCTGGTTTTATATACCTCTTTTGTGCACCTCAGTGGACAGCTCTCTAGAATCAGGAAAAAGGGAGCTGTACCTACTTGGGAATCAGGGAGAAACTGCTGAAGCTACTGCTAGTTTCCCCTCCTAAAGAGTGAGAGTGGCTGTGAAGTGATTTAGTAAATTCTTTGTTTATAACACTTTATTCCCATTTAAAAGTTTACTGAAAGTGAGCACAACAAGAACAGCCCTGCACTTGAGCATTGACAACATAACTTGTCAATTGGAGGGAACCTTTGTGAAGGAATCTATCATTGCTCTTATCCCAAAACACACTCATGGATACCTGGAAATTGGAAATTGGTTGCAGCAGCAGGTTGGGTGGTCCTGCATTACACCAGCAGGTCTACCAATATGCCGCCGTCCCCACACTTTTCCAGTATGATGCATACCTCTCTTACATTCCAAAGTACCAATGTTGGACATCTGCAGGTGTCATCTTGGCTGAAACTGGGGTTTGAAACCATGATCGCCAAAGATAAAAGCGTGCATCTTTACAGTGTGTTAGAGCCAGACTCTTAAGCTGAGAGCCACCACAAGAGTCTCATCCTCTGTGGACTGGGCACAGAGTGGTATGCATAACACATACTCTGACAAGTGAGCCACTTTGTAGACCAGCCACTGTGGGAAGATTGACACACGTTCCTAGTGTGTTACACAAATATTTAGCAGTTAGCAGTAGAATATTGCTGATCAGGAACCCCAGATTCTATCACTGGCTCTGGGAAAGTGTAGGACTTACAGTGGTTGTAGAGGTAGGTTAACTGAAACTGCTTTAGTGACTTTGAAAGAAAATCTGGTGCACTGGGATAAGATTGGCTTTTTCATGTGAGAGACCTGGGTTCTTATGTAACCTCTTTGATGCGGTATGAATCAGCATTCATGTCACACTCCCCATCAGTTCCTGGCCTGGGTCGGGGAAACTAACGATCCATCCAGCAGACAAATTCTGATCATGGGCCACCTTGAGGCACGTTGCGCCTATGCTAAGAAGACTAATTTAAAAAATAATGGGGACTGTTCAGTAGCTGTTCCTTTTTTTTCCTGAGTTGAGGTTCTTGACCGTAGTCAATAATAAAGAGAGTGAATTGCATTGGAATTTTTAAAAAGTTACCTCTAGAGTACAGGGGTATTTGGTGAAGGAATCCGTTGGTCTCTTCCCCTACTTTCCTAAGTGAATGACAGTGTTCATGCTGTGTTGTCAAAAGAAAATTAGGTTCAGTTTGGCAGATGTTTTCCATGATGGCTAAAAAGTTTAATATTTTGTAAACAAACATTACTTATGTATAACTAATTCTAGGAGTTGGCACAAGGAGCAACAGTGTGGCCAGGTGGGCAGGTCCCAGAATGTTAGATTTCTTGCAGAAAGGTACAAGGAAAGTGAGATAATCCAGTGAAAAATTGCCCCAAGAGGTGGCTTTCAAAGTCCTATTATTCTTGCTGTATCAATTTGTTTTTCATCAAAGCATCCTAAATTTAAACAGTATCCAAAGTTTATATTCTGGTTTTTGTTTTTGCCGTTTCCATGAGATCTTAACGACATAAAAGTTGAGAGCTCCTGTTAAAAATGAACTTTGTACCACCTACTGATGCACCTTAATAACAGGTTTCCCTAAGTGCTGCAAGAACAAAATCAGGTAGATGAAGTTAAGGGGAAAATGAGGCTGCAGAAATTTTGACCAACAGATGAAAACTATTGATGTTCATATATTCAAATCTTGGGCAAATCTGAGATTACATTAGGTATGAATAATTTAATGAAGTGATGATCTATAGTACTCACAGGCTGTGGAATTCAGAGGTGTTGACAGTTCTGTGAGGATAAAGGCTGATGGTGACCCATTCCCCCTCTCCTTTACAGGTAGCAGCTGCAGTCTGAGCTGGAAACTGAGAAAACATTCTTTCCATCTAAATGTTTCAGGCTTTTCTTCATGTAATGACTTAAATAGTTGCTTAAATGTTTCAGCTTGATATGTACATTGTCAGTTTCTGTGTCCTTGCCTCCCTCCGTGCTTTGCCAGGTTAGAAAAAATTTGCTTGAGAAATAAAGTTACAAAGGAATTAGAACAGTGCATTGTTCATTCTGCTCAAGTACAGAATCTCCCCTGCAGATTTTTTTTTACCCCTGCAGAAAATAGATTCTGCTGTGGAGGTGCTGCAATTACACCTTTCACCCACCAGGGGCTTCTGTGGCACCAGAAGAAAGGGGGTAGCAGGCTAAGGGTTGGAGCAGGCAGCTATGAAAAGGGAGGGAGCAGATGCTGCTTTCCTCACAGCACCTTGTTCGCAGGACCAGGTGAGGGTGTCTGTGTGTGTGTGTGTGGCGGGGAATGGACAGAGTGGGACACATGGGGCTGCTGGTGGGTGTGTGTGTGTCACATAGACGGGTTCAGAAGGGCTAGTGGGAGGGGACAGAGAGGGGCAGAGGAGCTAGTGGCGTGACAGCTTTGAGCCAGGGGCTGAATGGGAGTGCAAAGACACATAGGGATGGGGAGAAGGAAGGGTGCAGGGACACACAGGGACAGAAGTAGATGTGCCTGACTGAATGGGAGAGGCTAGAGGGTCAGCTAGGATCTGCATGGGGGAGGCTCTCCAGCTCCCTAACAATCCCCTGCTCAAGCCTCCCCTCCTCTCCCCCAAAAACCAAACAAACCTGTTCTGTACTTCTTCCACCCACACCCAACCACCTTCCAGGTTCACTCCCAGGCTCCTTCCAAACAATTACTTCGCTCTCCCTCAGCTCCTCCTTTACCCCTGACTCCCCAAAGCTTTGCACTGCAGTAAATACTTTTCTGTATTGTAGTTTAAATGAATTATTACTCAGAGTTGTGTATTAATATGCTTAGTAAGGAATCTATTTGTCAAAAATCATTTCCTGAATCTTTTTTGTAGTCTGTATTGTTACAGAGATAGCTGCGGAAAACTATTTTGAAATAAATTATCAAAATAATTGAAACTGGTGTGATTCTATTGTATTATTTTGACAAAATATGCAGAATTTTAAAATATTGAGCACATTATTTTTAATTTTTTGGCACAGAATTCCCCCAGGAGTAGTTACTGTCTGTAACAACTTTAAACGTTCATCAACTGTATCCCCTTTTGTTGTAATAGTATAATCTAGACTTGGCATAACTGTTTTAATGGATGCATGTTTCATAGAATTATAGAAATGTAGGGCGGAAGGGACCTCAAGAGGTCATTATTCCAGCCACATTCATTGAGGCAGGACCAAGTATACCTAGACCATCCCTGGCAGGTGTCCAACCTGTTCTTAAATCTCCAATGACGGGATTCTACAGCCTCCCTTATAAGGCTATTCCAGTGCTTAACTATCTTTATGGTTAGAAATTTTTCCTAATATCTAATCTAAATCTCCCTTGCTGCAGATTAAGCTGATTACTTCTTGTCCTATCATCATCTGTGGACGTGGAGAACAATTGATCGCAGTCTTCTTTATAACAGTCCTTAATATATTTGAAGACTCTTATTAGTCTCACCTCAGTTTTCTTTTTTCAAGACTAAACATGCCCATTTTTATTAAATGAATGTCTATAACAGAACCATTTATCGCTCTTGACCCTTCCTGTGTCCTGGCCAGTCCTCTCTAATTCCCTGAATTGCTTCCCTCACACCTTGCCTTAAGAATGCATTAGAGGGGCTCAACAGTCTGGTGGTCTTCCTATGGGGTCTTGGTGCCTACATATTCATAGTTTGTTTGCTGTGGGGCTTAGATTCCTGAAAGTTTGTAGTTTGCTGTATCCAGTCCAACAGAGGTTGCCAGACATGTTGGTCCCTTTCTCATGTATTCATTTTAAAATCAAGATTGGATATCTTTATAAAAGTTTTGTTTTAGTTCAGTGTTTCTCAACCTTTTTAGGTTTGAGATAGGGATGTAAGAGTTTAACCGGTTAATCGATAAGCTTGATGCTTATTGGTTTCTGGTAACGATTAAACTCCGCCCAGGGTCTCCCACCTCCAGTTGCCAGTTATGACTCACCAGTTGAGAAACCATGGTCTAGTTCAACCACAGATTATTGGATTCAGTGCAAGAATTATTGGAAAAAGCTTTGCTGACCTGTTATACAAGAGATCAGACTAGATGATCATAATGCTCCCTTCTGGCCTTGAAATTTTTATATCTGAGAACCTGTATTTGTGTTTTGGTGAACTAAGGCAGGATCATTTGAATTCTGTGGCATGTTGAGTCCAAAATTTGTGGTAAGAGTCTGGATTCTGTAACAGTTTGTAAAAATTGAGTATTAGTGAAAGTAATATGAAAATGAATAATGCAGTCTAGTGTCCTGTATTTTGATAACTGAATTTATTTCACATTTCCCCCAAAATTTTAGTTTTTGGTATGCTGCAGCAAGTTCTATACTAGCAGTGTTTAACTGCAATATAGGAACTATCAGAGGAAACCTGGAGATTTTGGTAAATGGGTAAAGGATAGATGAGGCTTTTGTCACCTGGAAGGGCAGAGGAAGCATTTTGGTATTGTGGTTAAACTGTTACTTGGATGCTTCTGAAATGATTAGCAGTGAAATAGTTAAGTGCTGACATTAAATAGTCCTTTTTAGGTTTCAGAGTTCACAGTCCAGTGAAATCAATGGAACAGTTATATCTTTTAGAGCTATTGCTCCATGCTGTCTGCAGACTTGGGGAGAGATTACTGCATGGTTTATGCTTGGTTCAAATTTTCAAAGTAACTTAGCTTTGTTACCCATAAGGGCTAGAAATACAATTAAAAAAAAAAATTAAATTTTAGGCCTGGTCTACACTTGAAACTTTTGCCAGTATAGCAGTGTTGGTTAGGGGTGGTGGTGGTGGTGTTATTTTGGCAACATTTCTATACAGGTAAAATCCCTTAGTGTAGATGCAGTAATATTAACATAAAAGTGCTTTCACGGGTATAGTTTATTTCACTTGCTGAGCTAGTATATGTTCTGGCAAAAGAACTTTCTTGCTGGAATAAGCTTTCTCTCCACTAGGAAGGTTTGCTGGTTGTCTGACAGGGTGGGCTGGCACCTGAAAAAGGGAGCGAGGTCCAGGGCACCTGTAACGGATTACCTGCTGGCTATTTCATGTCTTGAACAGTACTGCCAAAACCAAGTATTCAAAAACAGTGGGTCAGGTCCCCAAAAATCATGGCTAAATTAATTCTTTTTTTAAACGTTGGGCTTATTATTTACCTTTGGTTTCTGAGTCTTTAGGGTACACATGAGACACATTTTTCAGATTTTCACTGCCACCATGAGAGCTAGAAAGTTACTTAAAAAAAAAAAAAAATGAAGCCGAGATGCTCACATTATGTCTTTGCTCCAGGAGCTGGAGCTTTAAGAAGAAAAAATATCTCAAGCATTGCAATAAAATTTGCAGGAAGTCAGAGGCAGCAGAGCTTTTAAGCCTCTTAGACTGAACATAAGAATGGCCATACTGGGCCAGACCAAAGGTCCATCCAGCCCAGTATCCTATCTACCGACAGTGACCAATACCAGGTGTCCCAGAGGGAGTGAACCTAACAGGTAATGATCAAGTGATCCTTCACCTGCCATCCATCTCCACCCTCTGACAAATAGAGACTAGGAACACCATTCCTTACCCATCCTGGCTAATAGCCATTAATGGACTTAACTGCCATGAATTTATCTAGTTCTCTTTTAAACCCTGTTATAGTCCTAGCTTTCACAACCTTCTCAGGCAAGGAGTTCCACAGGTTGACTGTGCACTGTGTGAAGAAGAACTTCTTTTTATTTGTTTTAAACCTGCTGCCCATGAATTTCATTTGGTGGCCCCTAGTTCTTATATTATGGGAACGCGTAAATAACTTTTCCTTATTCACTTTTTCCACACCACTCATGATTTTATATACCTCTATCATATCCCCCCGTAGTCTCCTCTTTTCCAAGCTGAAAAGTCGTAGCCTCTTTAATCTCTCCTCATATGGAACCCATTCCAAACCCCTAATCATTTTAGTTGCCCTTCTCTGAACCTTTTCTAATGCCAATATATCTTTTTTGAGATGAGGACACCACATCTGTACGCAGCATTCAAGATGTGGGCTTACCATGGATTTATATAAGGGCAATAAGATATTCTCCGTCTTATTCTCTATCCCTTTTTGAATGATTCCTAACATCCTGTTTGCTTTTTTGATTGCCGCTGCACACTGCATGGATGTCTTCAGAGAACTATCCACAATGACTCCAAGATCTCTTTCCTGATTAGTTATAGCTAAATTAGCCCCCATCTTATTATATGTATAGTTGGGGTTAATTTTTCCAATGTGCATTACTTTACATTTATCCACATTAAATTTCATTTGCCATTTTGTTGCCCAATCACTTAGTTTTATGAGATCTTTTAAGTATCTTGAGCAGGTTAGTATCCTCTGCAAACTTTGCCACCTCACTGTTTACCCCTTTTTCCAGATCATTTATGAATAAGTTTAATAGGATTGGTCCTAGGACTGACCCTTGGGGAACACCACTAGTTACCCCTCTCCATTCTGAAAATTTACCATTTATTCCTACCCTTTGTTCCCTGTCTTTTAACCAGTTCTCAATCCATGAAAGGATCTTCCCTCTTATCCCATGACAACTTAATTTACGTAAGAGCCTTTGGTGAGAGACCTTGTCAAAGGCTTTCTGGAAATCTAAGTACACTATGTCCACTGGATCCTCCTTGTCCACATGTTTGTTGACCCCGTCAAAGAACTCTAATAGATTAGTAAGACATGATTTCCCTTTACAGAAACCATGTTGACTTTTGCTCAACAATTTATGTTCTTCTATGTATCTGACAATTTTATTCTTTACTATTGTTTCAACTAATTTGCTCGGTACTGACGTTAGACTTACCGGTCTGTAATTGCTGGGATCACCTCTAGAGCCCTTTTTAAATATTGGTGTTACATTAGCTATCTTCCAGTCATTGGGTACAGAAGCTGATTTAAAGGACAGGGTACAAACCATAGTTAATAGTTCCACAATTTCACATTTGTGTTCTTTCAGAACTCTTGGGTGAATGCCATCTGGTCCCGGTGACTTGTTACTGTTAAGTTTATCAATTAATTCCAAAACCTCCTCTAGTGACACTTCAATCTGTGACAATTCCTCAGATTTGTGACCTACAAAGGATGGCTCAGGTTTGGGAATCTCTCTAACATTCTCAGCCGTGAAGACTGAAGCAAAGAATTCATTTAGTTTCTCCGCAATTACTTTATCGTCTTTTAAGTGCTCCTTTTGTATCTCGATCGTCCAAGGGCCCCACTGGTTGTTTAGCAGGCTTCCTGCTTTTGATGTACTTAAAAAACACTGAGTTTCTAGTTTTGCTCTCTTCCCCTTTAAGCTGCTTCTTTTGGTGCATGTGTATTTTATTTATTTAAATAAAACCAAGAAAATTTCATAAAGAAAACCAATAAAAAAGTTGCGTAGTGAAACACTTAAGTCAGCAATATAACAGTTAATTGGGAGTGTAGTCGTAACACTCCTCATGTATGTACAGTACATTCTAATTATGTGATCATATATAATTTCTCATAGATTGTTTTGCATCCTAAAACATATTCTTGTATTTTAAAAAAATATGTAAGAATTGCCATACTGGGTCAGACCGGTAGCCCAATATCCTATCTTCCGGCAGTGGCCGGTACCAGATGGTTCAGAGGGAATGAACAGAATGGCAATTATTGAGTGAGCCACCCCTTGTCATCCAGTCGCAGCTTCTGGCATTCAAGAGGGGACACCCAGACTCTGGGGTTGCGTCCCTGACCATCTTGGCTAATAGCCATTGATGGACCCATCTTCTATGAACTTATCTAACTCTTTTTTGAACCCAGTTATATTTTTGGCCTTCACAGCATTCCCTGGCAATTAGTTTCACAGGTTGACTGTGTTATGTGAAGAAGTACTTCCTTATGTTTGTTTTAAACCTGTTGCCTATTAATTTCATTGGGGACCCATTTTTTGTGTATTTTGTGAAGAGGTAAATAGCACTTTCCTATTCACTTTCTTCACACCATGATTTTATAGATCTATATCATATCCCCCATTAGTTGTCTCTTTTCCAAGTTGAACAGTCTGTCTTATTAGTCTCTCCTTGTATGGAAGCTGTTCCATACTCCTAATATTTTTTGTTGCCCTTCCCTGTTTTCCAATACATTAGAATCTTTTTTGATACGGGGTGACCACATCTGCACACAATATTCAAGATGTGGCCGTACCATGGATTTATATAGAGGCAATAGCATATTTTCTGTCTTATTATCTATCCCTTTCTTAATGATTCCCAACATTCTGTTAGCTTTCTTGACTGTCGCTGCACATTGAGTGGATGTTTTCAGAGAACTATCCACAATGACTCCAAGATCTCTTTCTTGAGTGGTAACAGCTAATTTAGACCCCCCCCCCATCATTTTATATATATAGTTGGGATTATGTTTTCCAATGTGAATTACTTTGCATTTTGTTACCTACTTATGAGAGGACCTTCCTTTTTATCCCATGACTGCTTAATTTACTTAAGAGCGTTTGTTGAGGGACCTTGTCTAAGATTTTCTGGAAGTCCAAGTACCCTACGTTGACTGGGTCACCCTTGTCCACCTGCTTGTTGACACCGTCAGAGAATTGTAATAGATTAGTGAGGCATGATTCCCTTTACAGAAGCTGTGTTGACTCTTTCACAACCTACTCTGATAATTCTCCTCTTTACTATTGTTTCAACCAGTTGCATGGTACAGAAGGTAGGCTTACCAGCCTGTACTTGCCAGGATCGCCTCTGGAGCCTTTTTAAAAAAAATCAATGTTACATTGAGTATCCACCAGTCATCTGGTACAGAGACTGTTTTAAGGAACAGGTTACATACCACTGTCAGTAGTTTTGCAATTTCATATTTGAGTTCCTTCAGAACTTTTAGGTGAATAACATCTGGTCTGGTTTCAGAGTAGCAGCCGTGTTCGTCTGTATCCGCAAGAAGAACAGGAGTACTTGTGGCACCTTAGAGACTAACAAATTTATTAGAGCATAAGCTTTCGTATGCTCTAATAAATTTGTTAGTCTCTAAGGTGCCACAAGTACTCCTGTTCTTCATCTGGTCTGGGTGACTTATTACTGATTAATTTATCAGTTTGTTCCAAAACCACCTCTATTGACACCTCAGTCTGGGACAGTTCCTCTGCTTTATCTCCTAAAAAGAATGGCTTAGATCTGGGAATCTCCCTCACATCCTCTGCAATGGATGTGAGGATCCAAAGAATTAATTAACGTCTCCACAATGTTCTTGTCTTCCTTGAGTGGTCCTTTAGCAACTCGATTGTTCAGTGGCCCCACTGATTGTTTGGCAGGCTTTCTGCTTCTGATATACTTTAAAAAAAAAGTGCCATTGGTTTTTGTGTCTTTTTGCTAGTTGCTCCTCAAATTTTAACTGCTAAGTCACTCACTTTATATGCCATTTTTGGAAAAATGTCTGTCTTGTAAAACTAAAAATATAAACATTAAAGCTATTTCATCTTCTCTAATTCTATGTAAAAATGTTGTAACTTTATTAAGACTAGTGAGGATAGGTACTATTAAAGATTTTTTTAAAAATATTGTGGTGTGTTCCATATAATCGCTAGACAGTTATTTCTCTTAGGAGTAACTGGCATACACCTTTTGAAGAAGGAGGGACAAAAATCTTGCTTATATGTGAAGTGACATTATTAAAATTGCATTAAGGAACATTAAAATATTAATCTTGCAAAGTCAAGCACTCCAAAGGTAGGAAATACTAGAATTAAGATTGCTTAGGGAAACTGCATCTCCACCACTAGACTCCTCATTTGTGTAGGCCTACAAAGGTCAGTTCTCCCTTTGGCCCTATTCAACATATGGATGCAGCCACTAGGTGAATTGGTCAGGTGATGTGGACTCAAGTGTCAGCAATGTGCAGATGAGATACAGTTCTACTTATTTCTCACCGTTACTCCTGAGGGCATTCTGCCCTAAAAAATTTAAAATTCTGCACACAATATTTTAAAATTCTGCAAATTTTATTTGTCAAATAAATGTGCAGACTCCAGCATGGCATTGGGGAGCACAGGATACTGGCTGCACAGAGGGGGGAGGTTACTGTGCAGCTCCCCCCTCCCAGGACATGGACGCATTGGTGAGGCTGCACCCAACCCTGACACAGCGCAAGTACTATGCCTGCCCCAGAAACACCCCAGAGTCCTGCCCCTCCATGCCAGGTGTACCAAGCAGGCTCAGCAAAGCAGCATCCAAATGTGGGGGGAATCCAGATGTGGGCTGAGAGGGTTCTGTGTGGGGCAGTCTGGGTGTAGGCAGTTCAGTGGGGGATTTGGGTGCGGGGGGATCTGCATGCACAGGGGCTTGTTGGGGAGGTTCTGGGTGCAACGGTAATGGACTCTGCAGGGGGATCCACGTGAAGGAAGGTTGTTGGAGCTCAGTGGGGGGGGGGGTCTGAGTGTGGGTGGGGATAGAGCTCAGCGGAGGGGCTGGATGTGGGGGGCTCAGTGGGTGGTCCAGATGCTGGGGGAGCCGGGCTCAGTAGGGTTGAGATCCAAGTGCAGCTGTTTGGGGCTCAGCAGGGTGGGGATCTGGGTGTGGGTTGCTCATCGGGGTGGTGTAGTGGGAGTGGGGCTTGTCGGGGGGTACACCATGCCACTACAACCAAGCTGGCCCAATGCTTGGAGCAGATCTGCTTATGAATGAAGAACAGCTGGTTGAAGCTGAATTGAAGCAAGATAGAAGTGATGCTGGTGCACAGAGTTGAAATTTGCAGCTACTATGCAGTCTCCTTTGGCTGAAGGTACATAGCCACAATTAGTCAATTCAGTCCATAGTTTGGTAATGATCTGATTTCTCGCTGACACACGTTCTTAAGGATTAAAATCCTTCAGTAATACTTTCTACCATCCCTGGCTGGCCAGGAGACTGTCCTGTCCTGGGAGACCATGACCTGATCTCAGTTGTTCGTGCCTTTGTTGCCTGAGGACTGGACTACAGCAATGCAATATACCTGGGCATGAAGCCTTCAGCACTTAGGAAGCTCCAACTAGCATAGAACATTGGAGCATGTCTTCTGAGCAACACTGGTTACTGTGAACACATCAGACCTGGCCTCCGCTCCCTACATTGGCTTCCTATATAATACTGAGTCAAGTTCAAGGACTTGGTCCTTATTTTGAAGATGCTCAGTGCCCTGGGCCCAGCATATCTAAAAGTTTGCCTGATGCCTCAGGATGAAGACTGGAGTTGACACCTTCCTCTTCTGGCACAATGAAAGTCTTTACAATGAGGGTAAGCTTATTCTGTGTGGGAGACAGAATTTTCTTGTAGGTAAGCCTGAAACTGAAACAAACTCCCCCAGTAACTAAGGACCACTACAAATCTCTCAATTGTGCACTGCAAGTGCAAGGCACATTTTTTTGACCTTGCCTTCTCAAATATGAGCAAAGAGAAATGTGTTTATATATTAAAAAAAAAAAAACCCCAAAACCCCAAACAAACCCAAAAATCCAACAGCAACAAAATACAATGCTCTACTGCAGTGGTTTTCAACCTATGGTCTGTGGACCCCTGGGGGTCTGCAGACGATGACTAAGGAGTCTGTGAAAGTTGGTCATTACCATAAAACAGTGGTTTTCAATCTGTGGTCTGCGGACCCATCGGGGTTTGCAGACTGTGTCTGATTTCCAAAGGGGTCCACACCGCTGTTTGAAACTTTTTAGGTGTCCGCAAATGAAAAAAAAGTTGAAAACCACTGCTGTACTGTATACATGTTTCCCCTTGGTGAAAGGATGAGAGAGCAAACAATAAATCACAGATGTTAGTCAACTCACTTAATATAATACTGGACAATGCTCATATCCTACAGTGATGTGTGGTATAAGAACCTACATATCTTAGAGTCTTAATTCAGCCCCATTGTGCGTATGCATTATGATAGCCTTACCCAACGTCATATAGAAAGTCTGTGGTCAAGCCTGGAAAACTATTAAACTCTCCCAAATGCCAAGCCAGATGTTTAACACAAGGGCATCTCTTCTTAATCACTGTCTATCCATTGAATGAAGACGAGTTCTGTAGGACAAATAGTATGTGATAATGTAAATAAAGACTGCATCGTGCATATGCATTGAGGGTACTGAATTAAATTTGCAGGAGCATCTTTAATTTTTGCATTTCTCAATTTTTGAGTGCTTGATCATGTAACTCTAGCATCATTATTTTAGCTTAAGCTTTATGTATTTCCTTGTTTTTTTTTTAAAAATTAAAAACAAAACAAAACACAGATTTCATCATGTGGAACCATATTGACATCCCTTCCTCCACAGGTCTTCCCTCCTGCCAAATTTCAAGTCCCTGCTCTAAAACATGGGGGCACTAGAGCATTTCAAAGAAACAGTTGAAAGAAATTTTTAATACTGACAATTTATTTTTCTCTAACCTCCTTCTTGGAAACAGATTAGCTGTTTTTTTTTGTTTTTGTTTTTCTGAGTCTTTAAAATATGTATATAAAATCCACCTGATGTAGAGGCTTGGCTGGGCTGGACATTGTGTGCGGATATCACAAGCTGGGAGGAGCAAGCCACCAACTGACCCCACTGGCACCACATCCTCCCAGCAGGAAGTGGCCTGCTTTGAGGAGAAGTGTCCTGCCCTCGAAGCCGAAAAGAGAGAAGGAAGGAAAAAGAAAGAACTTCCTCCCAGCAGGCAGCTGGCCGACCAGGAAATGTCTGTACCTACAGTGGGCGGATCTGTGTTTTCCAGGATTGAACTCCTGTGTCATCTTAGGACCCATATGTAAATCTGTGGTAGAGATCATTCTCAAATTGAGGGATCGCTGCTGCTGCTGCTCTACACTGGAGGTTAGGTCAGCTTACCAACATTGCTCGGGGTGTGGCTCTTTCAACGTAGCTGTGTCAATCTAACATATTTAGCATAGACCTGGCCTTTGAGTGCTTTACTTGAAGGCCTGAACTTTTATCCTTTGTAGCCTTTGCATTAATGTTTTTGATTATTTTTGCCTCAGTGCTTTAATGCTTTTCCTTGAAACCTCCCCCCCTCTGGCATTTTGAGCTTCCATTGAAACTTGAACAAACTTGAACACCTCATTTCTCCCATGTGTTGGTGCACTTGCCTGTATGTAGTAATGGTGTATGAACACTGTTTACAGGGGTTTTGAAAACAGAATTTTAGCCAACTCAATCTGTTACCAAATACATGACAAAATAAGACTAGCTAAAGTGCTAGAAAATATAGGGTAGGGGTTCTCAAATGTATGCATAATGTAGATAATTTTAATACAGTCTTGTGGTGCCCCATTCTACTCATTTGTGATTATGCAGATCATCTCTCTTCCCATTCACTATTTGACTTTCCCTGTGGCAACTTCAGGAATTCCTACATGGAAAAAGTAGGGGAGTTTATTGTGTTTTTAGTTTCTTTTAAGGCCATTTAGCAGCTGGAAACAAAGATCTGGTACAATGTTAACTGACTAACTCTGCACATTGCTACCAAGAGCTTTGTGGTCTACAGTTTGAGAACCTCTGCTCTAGGGAACAATCCTCCTTTGGCAATGTGATGGAACTAAAGGATGTTAGAATACAAAGAATCTCTCCTGCTTTAACTTGCTACTCAAGACAACATTTCTGTCTTCCTTACATTTGAAGAGGAGTGAATAGAACTTTTTTCACAGTGCCATTACTTAACTGACCCAAGATCTCAGTTGGGTGGGAGGTGTTCTCTCTGTAGCATTTTTAGCCCTTTTGGTATAGGGATCAAGAAGAGGATACTAGATATCAAGGGTGAAATCCTGGCACTATTGAAGTCAATGGCAAAATTTCCTTTAACTTCATTAGCATCCATATTTCACCCCCCAGAATTAACCTTTACTTGTCATTACAATTCATGTTGCCTTCCTAATTATGCTATTACTATTTTTCACTTTAGTAACACTTCAACACTGATATCTAGATGGCAACAGGTCCAAAATAATGTTTGTGGTCAATGCTGAGGGGCAGTCTGTTTTGTAGAGCAGGTAGAAATAGCAGCTATAGTTCATATCAGCATATCGCAGAAAAGTTTACACAAATCAGGTGTAAATTATTATCTCCTGCTGTAATCTTATGTTTTGAGATGAACTGCAACATGGTTATTAATATTTGTTGTCTACTGTGCATCAGTACGAGCGTGGCAGAGATGTAATATACATTCACTTCATTTTTCTGTGAAGGAGGTTAAATGATATTATCTTCTTGTGTAACGTAGGTAGATGAAGATGAATTGCTAATATCCAAAAGATTAGGTATTTTAAGATAACTTTGGTGGGGTTTTTTGTGGCCCAATCTTATCATTTCCTATTGAAATTGATTGGAAGTTTAATTGACTTCAATAGCAGCAGAAATGAGCCCTAGATGTGTGTATTGTGCCAGGTTCGGGCAGTCTTGAGTTTTTCATTACTGAATTCTATATTTTTATCAATTATTTACAGATGTGATGCAGATCCATCAGCCCTAGCTAAATACGTTCTTGCCTTGGTAAAGAAGGATAAAAGTGAGAAAGAGCTGAAGGCATTATGTGTTGATCAGCTGGATGTATTTCTTCAAAAGGGTAAGAAGTCTTCGCTGTGACTATAAAACTTCAGTGATTTGCTTTGCTTATTGATGTTTGTGTACTCAGCTTAATTTAGGATTAACTGCTATTTATCTTTTTTATGAGCCTTCGTTAAGTGCGGTTAATTCAGTTGCATGAAGAAAATAATTTATGAAATTTAACAAAAAACAGCAGTATTGTATGGTATCAGTATAATATATATCCTGGGTACAGCTTAAATTTTCCACGAACTATGTAAATAAGGACACTAAAGTTTTTTATCCTAATAGATATACTGGAACTGAGTACATATTTGGGAGTGTGAAATATATGTCCCTTTACCTTCCCCCCAAAATTAAACTTGAGATAAGCTTGAGAGCATACATCACTAATTTTAGGGTAAATTGAGGTAAGGTTGTAGTAATTAAAACAGTTTGGAAATACAAGAAAGTCATTACGTTTAAATTTAAAAGAGAAACAAACATTTTTGATTATGGCAGTGCCGTT
Organism: Terrapene triunguis; assembly: GCF_002925995.2. Classification (NCBI taxonomy): domain Eukaryota; kingdom Metazoa; phylum Chordata; order Testudines; family Emydidae; genus Terrapene; species Terrapene triunguis. The sequence continues at coordinate 7,219,575 of NW_020664372.1, read as the reverse complement.
ATAAGACACTCAAATAACCTTAATTCTGTTGCTTCTCAGGACATGACTACAGAGGGCAACTCTGAGACAATCTTATCCACCCATTTCAGTTCTTTTAATTTGTCCAAGTTTTCATCCTTTGTACACTTATGTGCCAACCTTTTAGCCTCCGTTAAAGTCTCTCCTTAAACCAGACTTCTGTTTACCCATTCTTTTGTCAGTATGCTGTATGAGTTAGAAGGTAAGATCTTTGGGGTAGGGACTACATCTTCCTCTTTGGTATACAATATGAGGGCATATTGTACTTACTGTACAATTAACAATAAGCCTTCTATTATTGCTTCCAAGTAGGCTGGTTGATCACTAAGATTACATCATTTTGGGGATCATATTTCCATTGTGTGTTTGGCAGCGTAAGCACACTGCCTACTCCCCCTCTTATTACGAAAATACTTCTGATTTGGAAAAAAAAATAGCAGGAATACAAGGCTAGCTGTGTTAGTTGACAAGTCATCTTTAAAACTCCATTCCAAAATGTTTGTACCATGGACCATCTTATATGGAGATGGACTTCAGTGATTGTATACTTGCTAACATTTGGTAATAATTTCACCATGTTGACTCATAAACTTCAATGTTATGATCACCTAGTCTGGCAACCTGCACATTGCAGGCCACAGAACCTCACCCACTTCTGAAATGAACTCCTAACCTCTGGCTGAGTTACTGAAGTCCTCAAATCATGGTTTAAAGACTCCAAGTTACAGAGAATTCACCATTTACACTAGTTTAAACCTGCAAGTTTGACCTGTGCCCCATGCTGCTGAGGAAGGCAAAAAACCACCAGGGTCTCTGCCAGTCTGACCTTGGGGAAAATTCCTTCCTGACCCCAAATATGGCTGTCAGTTAGAATCTGAGTATGTGGGCAAGACCCGCCAGACAGATAGCTGGGAAAGAATTCTCTGTAGTAACTCAGAGCCCTCCACATCTAGTGTTCCGTCTCCAGCAGTTCGGGATGTTTGTTACTGACAGTTGGCAGTGGGCCACATGCCACTGTAGACAATCTCATCATTCCCCTCCATAAACGTATCAAGCTCAGTCTTGAAGCCAGTTAAGTTTTTTGCCCCCCCCCGAACTTCATTCCTCTAATGGCTTGTCTACTTTCAAGCCTAAACTTGTTGATGGCCAGTTTATAGAAGTTAATTCTTGTGTCCACATTGGCACCTAACTTAAATAACTCCTCTCCTTCCCTGGTATTTATCCCTCTGATGTATTTATGGAGAGCAATCATATCTTCCCTCAGCCTTTTTTTGGTCGGGCTAAACAAGCCAAGCTCTTTGAGTCTCCTTTCGTAAGGTAGGTTTTCCATTCCTTGGATCATCCTAGTAGCCCTTCTCTGCACCTGTTCCAGTTTGGATTCATCTTTCTTAAACATGGGAGATCATAGTTGCACACAGTATTCCAGATGAGGTCTCACCAGTGCCTTGTGTAACGGTACTAACACTTCCATGTCTCTACTGGAAATACGTCACCTGATGCATCCTCAGACCGTATTAGCCTTTTTCATAGCCTCGTCACTTTGACGGCTTATAGTCATCCTGTGATTAACCAATACACCACCTCCTCTCTTACTTTCAACTGATAAGTCCCTAGCTTATAGCAAAAATTCTTGTTGTTAGTCCCTAAATGCATGACCTTGCACTTTGCATTATTAAACTTCATCCCATTTCTATTACGCCAGTTTACAAATCATCCAGATCTTCTTGTAAGATATTCCTTCCCGCAGCCCCCATTGGCCTGGAACGGCGAACTGTGGCCAGTTGGAGCTGCGATTGGACGAACCAATGGACGCTGCAGGTAAACAAAACGTCCTGGCCCGCCAGCGCATTTCCCTGATGGGCCACATGCCAAAGGTTGCCGATCCATGACATAGACCTACCTTTGACTAGTGATAGCATGATTTGCTGGCCTTTCTCGTGTTCTTTGTGGCTGCAAGTCGTCTTATCTTTTATTCTCCCTTATAATCTTCTGCAGGTCATCCTGTATCCTCCTGTGGCTCTGAATTCTGGGTATCTCCATTGGCTCTTCCTTTTTTCTTACAGGACTAGCCGTTCTACTCTTCTTCATTGCCCTCCTTCCTTCAGTTGCAGCCTGCTGTGCCCCTCCTTCATTATCCAACTCAGCAAACCTGTTCCTGAGTCTATTTCTCCTTCACTAACTGATCTTTTCCTTTGCCTGGTTCTTGTTGTCACATGCTTCCACTGACCAATTTCCTCACCCAGTAGTCTCCCCTCTGAGTTTTTCAGTCCAGTTTGCACATGCTAGTCTTGACTTTTCCTCATGCCTTTGCTCCATCATTATTGAAAAACCCCTTCAAAACTCAATCATACTTTCCACCTGCGTCTCCAAGCCTCGAGTCTTCTCTTCCATGAGCTCTATCAAGCAGCACTTCATACAAACGAAGCTTTTTTCAGGTACCTGCTCTAGGATCATGTACATCCTGCAGCTTCCACATCCAGTCATATTCATTGTCTCTTCCATGGCTTCAGTCACTACGACTGCTGCCACTGTACCTGTCATAGCCTTCCTTACTAAATTCCTGCCAAGGGGGAAAAATAAAAACCATCAAAGACCAAAACAAAACCAGAACACCACATACACCTCATTCCCAAACTCCCTCTCAGACTCCCCTGTTTACAGATCTGTTTGCTGCTCCTGAGCCACTGGCTGGCTGACTGGTTGCCTTTATAAGCCCCCTAACCATGGAAGCCCTGCCCCTAATCAGGGCTCTGCTTCTCTCACAGCACGCTGCCCCCTACCAGCCTTGACAAAATGAACAAGGGGGGTGGGGGGGGGAGACATACACACAAAGCAGAAAAAGAGACACTACACCCACAAAAAACTCACTCACTGCCCCTAAAGACCAGAAGCTTGTTTCCTCCCTTCTCCAACAGAACTACCATTCAAACACCCCTGTTTACAGCTCTATTTGCTACACCTGTGCCTCTGCTCTTAAACCAGTTGTATTAAAGATCCACTTTTTAAAGTCTTTAATCGGAGTAAATGCCCTGGTGAAAAAACCATCTCTAAATGTTTTGCAGTGCCTTATTTAAAGTACCATGTGTATCTATGGTCCTATTAAAACCATATTTATGATCTTGATGCTATTTTCTTTGCCCCTTGGTTGTCCAGGAATGGAAGATATCCAAAACTGATCTTTAAATACATTTGCACTGCCTAAATTGTTCAGAATTTTAGAGTAATATGTTCTCTAGCAATTAAATGCAGGGAAAAAAAGCAGTCTGCTACATAAATTATCTCCATTTAAGTTAAATAACTTTCAACAATGCAGTTTATACTGTTATGAAACAATTCCTGGTGAGCTATATATTTGGAAAATTAATCAGTATCCATTATTTTCATTGCCAATAAAAGCATAATACACCTCTACCCTGATATAACGCTGGCCTCGGGAGCCAAAAAATCTTACCGCATTATAGGTGAAACCGCGTTATATCGAACTTGCTTTTATCCACCGGAGTGTGCAGCCGGCCCCCCCGGAGCGTTGCTTTACCGTGTTATATCCTAATTCGTGTTATATCGGGTCGCGTTATATCGGGGTAGAGATGTACTTCTAACTAGTATTCAGTGGTTTGTAAATGTAAGCAAAGGGGAAGAGTTGCATTATATTTAAATGGACTGCAGAGGGTTGAAATAGCCAGATATTAGAGGAATTCATTCATGAATTCTTGGTATCTTTGTTTTTCCCTTAATCTTTAGAGACCCAGATATTTGTTGAGAAACTTTTTGATGCTGTGAATACAAAGAGCTATCTACCTCCGCCAGAGCAGCCATCATCAGGAAGCCTAAAAGTTGAATTTTTTCAACACCAAGAAAAAGACATAAAAAAGGAAGAGGTAAGAATTTAAATCATACTTTGCAGTGCAGTCTCTATCCCTGAACCTGTAGCAGTTTTATAAGATACTTCCACGCTGCTTCTCCTTATCAGTTTCTTATCAACAACTTCCCCTTGTCAGTGCCAATTGGTGCTGCAGGCAGAGGAGCCTGAGCAGTAGCATTGTGACATCAAAGGTAGGTCAGCCAGTCATCACTAGACCTGTGCTAATTGTTTTTTTGATTTGCTGTTAATTCCCTAATGAAACCAAAATTCATTTTGGGTTGACCTGAAAATGAATTTTTTAAAAACTTATAGCAAATCAAAAAGTAACACACACAAAAAAATTGTTTTGACCTGGAACAAAACCTTAAGCTCTAACACTCCTGCCTGCCTTGGTGTCTCTCCCTTTGACAGTACCCATTTTATAACAGTTACGACTAGGCAAAACTTTGCTACTCCTGAGTCAGACATAGTGTGGACACAGTCAAAGGGCAGATCTCCTAAACCTGTTCAATATAAACATCTGATCTGAAGCAGTTCCCGCTATTCCAGTCCCAAACCCTGTGCCTCCCAACTCTGTCCAACCACCTCAATCCTGACCTGCAATGTTATTTCTGGACTCATTTCAAGCAATGGGATTGAAGTATGGAGATAAACTGGATGGAGTGTCACAATGTTCCTCTAAATGGGCATTGTGGGAGTCAGGCTTTTCTGGTGGTGTTCCAGTTTCCAGCTGTCATCAAAATAATAGGGTTTTCCTATTGATGCTCAGAACATTCCCTGAAATTTTGGAATAGATTGGGCACAGTCTTAAAAAGTTACCATGTTTCAGAGATGCCATCAAGTTGAGTGTTAGGCCTCTCTTCACTTAGCCAAAACTGAATTTCAGATTCTTTTATTCTAGTTATGTCTGTTTAAAAAAGCCCTATGTGTTGTGCTTATCTTTGATTTCCTGTTTACACTTTAAAATCCAGATAATTAAAGAGGAAGAGAGAGAAAAAAAGTTTTCTAGAAGACTAAATCACAGTCCTCCTCAGTCAAGCTCTCGGTACCGAGAAACTAGGTAATTATAAACTTAGTTTGACTCTTGCATTATATCAAGAACCAATTATGTTGGCTTAAATTTTGAAAGGTTTTTTATTTTTCTGTAGTGATATGCTTCTAAATGTTAATAGAGTACTTGTGAAGCAAGTTCTTTTGTGGATTGCTTTTTTTATATGCAAACTTGAGATAAGTACAGTTTACAAGTAACAGTGAAGACTGTGTTCAGATTTTTACGAACTAAAAATCATCAGAACTCAATTTAAGAAATGTTTACAAAGCAGAATTAAGTGTAAATGGTTGGTTATATTACAACATATAACCCATTTAATTTTGAAATGTAATCTGAATACTTTGTTTAATACAGCACTATCATTCTCTTCAGTATCTCTCAGTTGTTGTGATGCTGTTACCTTGGTGAAAATGCCCTACTGGGAAAATAAGTCCTGGCACAAAAGCAATATTTTACCCACATTTTCTTGATATGGTGGTAGGCTTTTATACAACAAAAAATTACACAGATGATTGAACAGGTCTTTTTGGAAGAAAGGAGGACTGATAGTTAAAGATTTCATACTCTGTTAGAGGCATGCATTCAAAATGAGTCAGAACTGCACAAAAGTCAATAACAAATGTAGCATCAGCTTCAGATGTGTATGTGCCAGTATTTTCTAGGAACAGGGCTTTTAAATACCTGCACTTATTACAGGTTTACATTACAGTGCAGAAAATTCCAATGTTTCATTTTCCTGTTTTAAGCACCTACAAATACTGGAAAAATTCTGTTCTTCACGTATGATTTTTGATGAGATTTTAGTAGCCCTTACAAGGTTTGAGTTTACATTTTAAATTATCTTTTCAAAATGTTCTTATTTTTAAATAACAATTAACTCCCCAAATATTTAGAAGCCGCGAGGAAAGAAAAAAAGATGAACGTTCTCGCAAGAGAGATTATGATCGTAACCCCCCTAGAAGGGATTCATATAGAGACAGGTACAACAGAAGAAGAGGGCGGAGTCGGAGCTACAGCAGGAGTCGAAGCAGAAGTTGGAGTAAGGAACGATTGCGGGACCGGGATAGGGACAGGACCAGGAGCAGAAGTAGAAGCAGAACACGAAGCAGAGGTAGGTGTTTGTTAGTCTTTAAAAATATGGGTTGATGATCAGTATGAAAAACAATATTTATCTTGAAGTACAACAGCTCTTTACTTAATAAACTTATCTACAAGACTGTAGGTCAAAATGTTAAAACTTGGGTGCCTAAAGATAGGTTTCATAATCCTTATTTTAGGCACCAAGTATCCTGATTTTTTTTCAGAGCTCTGATGTGCGTCAACAAATACAGTATAAGTGAATGAGAGCTAGAGGTGTTCAGCACCTTTGAAATTCAAGTTACTTTTATTTATGTGCCTAAATGGATTTAGGAACCTAATTTTTAGGCACTGGGTTTGGGAATTTTGGCCAGAGCACAGGCGCCCATTTTTCTGGGGGCCCCCAAATTGGCCAGGGCCCCTGCGTTAATCTGTCGGGACTAGCAGCTAGGAGCCTCCAGCTGAGGTGCTCCCAGCATCTTGGACCCACCTCCATCTCTGAGAACCTCCTCTAGCTTCAGGAAGCTTGGTGGCTGCTGCCTTCAGACCTGGGCTCTGAAGGCAGCACAGAAGTGAGGGTGGCAATCCTGTGTCATCCCCCTGCCCCCCAACAACAACTTTCAACACTCCCTCCCCCCCCCCCATTAATCCCATTTTGGGTTGGGACCCCAAGGGTTACAGGACTCTGAAATGTCTGATGTCAATGTCTTAAATCGTGAAATTGACTAATTTTAAAACCCTCTGGCCATGAAATTGACCAAAATGGTCCGTGAATTTGTTAGGGCCCTACGCTTTATAAAGCTCTACGTGAAGTTCTACCTTACAGTATTTGCGCACAAAACTCCCACTCCAACTGACAATTAAATTCTCTATTTAATGGTGTGTATCCTCATCACTTTATATAATGATCTTAGATCTAAAGCACCCTAACAAGGTGCTTTGATAACTTCAACATTTTTTCTGATTTATAATTCCTTGATAGTTTGAAAGTACTATGTGTTTACTTTCCATATTTATTTTCTCTAGCATCATATACAGATTAGAGTTGCTCACGAGTGCTGGACTGTTGGTGGTGCATTTATTCCCTGACTACAAAAGTACATTGACATTGTTCCCTCCCTCTTTCTTCCTCTTCTCCCCCTCGCCCCCAGGGTGGGGAAGAAAGAAACAGTATATAAAGAATTGTATGTATTTTACAGACACATACAAATCCAACAGTTGGTCTAATTTTGGAGCTTACGATCTTTGACATTTTGTTACTTTTAAACAAGTATATTATTTTCTTACAGAAAGAGATTTGGGAAAGCCAAAATATGATTTGGATAGAACAGATCCATTAGAAAACAATTATACTCCGGTTCCGTCTGTAACAAACATTTCATCTGGCCATTACCCTGTCCCTACGCTGAGTAGCACTATTACAGTTATTGCTCCTACTCATCATGGTAATAACACTACTGAAAGTTGGTCGGAGTTCCATGAAGAACAGTTGGACCACAACTCATATGGAAGACCTCCATTGCCAAAGAAACGCTGCAGAGACTATGATGGTAAGTTCAGATACTTAAACATATATGCAACAATAGTGGCCAGTCACTGATGTAATTTTGCCCTTCCAAGCTGCACTGCCCCCTTCTTTTAGCACTCCCACCCCAAAAGCAGTCTCCTTCTACATCTCATTTTCAATCTTTTTTTCTAGCAAAATTCTTAAAAGCTAAACTTACCTTTAATAATCACTTATCTTTAACCAACCTCATTGATTGTTTCCAGCATAGTTTCTGTCTCTGTCACATTACTGGCATTGCTCTTTTACATGAACTTATTGGTGGTGATCTCTTGTTTTACCTTAGTTCTCTTACTCCGTATCACCCTCAAACCTAGTTCTGTATTTAATAGTTTTGAGCATAATCACCACCTTATGGCATGATCCTGTTCATGGAACTCTTGGACATTTTGTGCTCTTGGTTTTACTCTTACCTATCAGCTTAATTTTTTCACTGGCAGTGACCTTCTCGAACCTCACATTTTAGGCTCTTCTTCTCGGTGCACCACTCTGTCTTTTTTTTAAAACTTACTAAGTGCTGTGTTTATACAGGCAGTACTTGAAATCTATATCTTCTACACTATTGAATCATTTTGCACACTTTCTGCCTGTATCAAACAATGTTTCTGCCACAGTTGGCATTTGTCTCAGTGAGTCAGATTGATCCAAAGCAGATACCCTCTTAACCAGTAAGAATTGCATTTTTAGCCATAGTTCCACTAGTCCCAGCTATTTTCTTATGTCAGATCTCACATTGGTAGTAGCTGTTGAGGATGTAGGTCAAGTTTACACTTGAAACTTTTCCCGATATAGTAATGTCTGTTATAGGTGTGATTCTGTTTTGCAACATTTTTATATTGGCAAAAGCCTTAGTGTAGATGCAGTTATCCTAGCAAAGAAGTGCTTTTGTAACTCTAAACTGCTTCTAAACTAGGAGGGTTTGTCAGTGTAGCTATACCGGTATACCTTTCTAGTGTGGACTTTGCCCTAGAAGTTTGATTTGATCCCCTACTCAACATCCACATTTCTCAGGTGCATGAATTTGTGTATTTTCATTTCTGAAGTATCATCTTCATCAGTTGCGATTGCTGAAACCTAATTTTTTCTCTTTTCATTTTGTATGGTCACCTAAATATCACTTTACAAAGTTCAGTCTTCTGAAAATATAGTAGATTCTAGCCTAATCATTGTCTGAAAACTATCCTTAAAATCATCCTGTATTTTGTCAATTTTAAAACCTGATATAAGATCTCAGTCTCAGAATCTTCCTTGGAGTTGTCTCCCTCTCTGTTCTAATGCTTGTTACCTACATTTCTCTCTCTTCCTTCAGTCGTTAGATTGTTCTGCTATACTGCCCTTACCACCTGGAGCAGCTTTTCTGCTTCTTTGAATCTAATTGACACCCTTGTTAACTTTTCCAGACACATTTCTTCTCCCTAGTCTAACTACTTTAGTAAAACAGTGAAATCCTACTAACTGAGTTTTCCAGTTTCTGTTCTATCATTCTCCCTGAAACTAGGCCGGGCCACTGTATCCTTTTCTACCCTTATCTGGTAATGGTAAAGATGGAGAAGAATTAAAGCTTGTATCTCTTATTTTACCTGTGGATATTACCTGTTTTAGCAGGTGTTCCTATAATACTTATGGAGAATATTGCTAGACCCAGTAACATTGTACCTACCAGTAAAAAGAGAAGAAAATTGCTTTAACTGTACTTATTTAAAAAAAAACAAAACTATTTTATTACTCTCTTGCATGTACATTGTAAAGTGCAACAAAGAATGTAGATACTTTTGGCTAAATATTGCAGTACTGAAATATTTTTATACTTGGACTGTTGACTAGTGTTGAGTAGTCAATAATTAGATACTAAATATTTTCAAAAGGAGATGTTTTGTCAATACCAGTTTCTTCTGCACTTAGCTAAAAAACCCCCCACAAAGTTGGCATTGAACTTGCTGGTGATGGAAAAATCCATGATTATACTTCAAAAATTTGGAACTTGCTCATTCCTGACACTATTTCATAACATCCAGGTTCCCCTCTTTTGCCTCTTTGTTAGAAATTGGCTCTTTCTCAAACGTAGCCTATTTGTAAATAGAGTAGGTAGAAGTCATGCTAAATGACCAGATGTTCACTTCCTAATTTCTAAGTAATCTGTATTGTTATGCAAAGGTCTTACCTTTCTAACTGCTACATTATGTGCAGAATATTTAGTATCTGCTTAAAGATCAAACATCAGCTGTTAAATGCTAGTAATATTTAATTGTGCTTTTCATTTCTCAGAAAAGGGTTTCTGTATGAGAGGAGACATGTGTCCCTTTGATCATGGAAGTGACCCAGTAGTTGTAGAAGATGTGAATCTTCCCGGCATCCTGCCTTTTCCAGCACAGCCCCCTGTTGTTGAAGGACCACCTCCGCCTGGACTTCCTCCCCCGCCACCAATTTTAAGTCCTCCACCTGTTAATCTTAGACCACCAGTGCCACCTCCAGGCCCTTTACCACCTAGTCTTCCACCTGTTACAGGTAAAAAAGAAATAAAAAAAAATTTCTTAAGATTTAAAATACCTTTATGTTGCTTGAATTGTATTCAGTATTGAATAGATTAAAATGGCCTTCTGTAGCTTTTTTTTCCTAAAATGCTTTTAGGACTCTGGTTTGCACATCTTAACCTGTGAGTCCTGCAGTATGTGTGTGTTAATATTGGTAAAATGGATTCTCTTCATGGCAAACTGTTTTAATTTCACAAAAAGAACAGGAGTACTTGTGGCGCCTTAGAGACTAACAAATGTATTAGAGCATAAGCTTTCGTGGGCTACAGCCCACTTCTTCGGATGCATAAGTGGGCTGTAGCCCACGAAAGCTTATGCTCTAATACATTTGTTAGTCTCTAAGGTGCCACAAGTACTCCTGTTCTTTTTGCGGATACAGACTAACACGGCTGCTACTCTGAAACCTGTTTTAATTTCAAAATGGCTCTAATGATACTATCTCTGAAACATTTGATCTCCAAAGCTCAAGTGGCCAGCTTCTGAGAAAACATTAGAATCCACAACACATGGAGCTAACTCCTTTGAACTATCAAAGTTAAAGGAACACAGGCAACTTCAAAAATTAAACTTTTGTCTGAAAAATGTTGAACCTATTTTTTCTAGGGATGCCCAACATTATAGAATGGGAAAGGGGGAGGGGGGAAGTGTGCATTTGGAAGTGCTTTGGCTGAGATTTTCAAAGCTGCCTAAGATTTTGATGCCTGTTTCTCTTTAATTTTAGTGGGAATTGGTTTTGTGACTTTCCCTCTGTTGATGAATAAGAGAAAAACAGAACGAAGTACAAATCACAGTAATTTGGTAGAAGTATTCAAGAACAATTAGTACCTGAAATTATTTTAAACTCTTAAAATGTCTCAAATTTTAAATTGATGGTGTAATTTTTAATGATTCCACTTTTTTCAAAGATACCTTTTTTGATGAGTGTCTCTTTGCCAGATCCAATTTTTAATACTAAAAATGAATGGATGGGCCAACATCATGTTATAACCATCCTCACTGGCACCTTAAACTGTTAGAATCCACCTAGCAGAGAAAAGAATGTGAATAGTTTAATAAACTTTCAAATTTTGTCCCTCTGCAAGTGTTCATAAGGCCAAACATTCATTGCCAACCCAGTATTTCTTCATGTACTGAATCTTCCTAACATTATGTTGTATAAGAGAGAGAAAAGACAAATTAGATCTTACAAATTCAGTAAAATAAAGCTTCTGTAGTCTGTATGGAACATAACAATTTGACTAGTCAAAAATTATTTTGACAGATATGAGGTACTGATTGCAGTTAAGGTTACTATATGCAATTCAATAGAATGTTTGAATTGTTCTTAACCCCTTCTTTCAAACATATTTCTTTGCAGATGTAGTTGGGACTTTAGATAGCTGAGTCCATTGTCAAGCAGATAAAAATATTAATGCAATATTTTTCCTTATTTCTGGTTTGACAGGACCACCTCCTCCACTTCCACCTTTACAACCTGCTGGCATGGATGCTCCTCCAAACTCAGCAACCAGTTCCGTTCCTACTGTTGTTACAACTGGTATTCATCACCAGCCACCTCCTGCTCCACCCTCTCTCTTTGCAACAGGTGTAGTACTGAATCTTCGGCCACAATCAGAAATAACTTTCTAAATTTACTGTATTCAGTGTTTGCAAAATAGAATAACGTTGATTGTTAATATAATCGTATGGTGATGCTAGACATTATACTTTTGTTTGGGAGGATAGGTTCTTACCTCTGAAGATCACGTGACATCAATTTGAAACCCCTGCTTTTTATGTTAACTCTGTCCTGAAACTTTGCATTCAGGTTGTCAGGGTGGGAAGAATTTTTTAAATCTATTTTACAAAATTTTGACTTGGCTATTTGCTAGAGTGCTATAATTATACAATTGACTGTTCCATTTCTCATATTAATCTTAGCAAGCATTAAGCCATTGAGAACTTGGATTTTTATATCTGCAGGTAATTTTAACTAAACAATTTCTTTATTACCAGAAACATATGACACAGATGCCTATAATCCTGAAGCTCCAAGTATAACGAACACTTCAAGGCCCATGTACAGACACAGAGTGCATGCCCAAAGGCCTAATTTGATAGGACTTACATCAGGTGATATGGATCTGCCCCCCAGAGGTATTGCAAAATATTTTCTTACTAGTATTCTTGTGTCAATACAAATAGTGGTCACTAAATAGAGTTATAATGTTAGAAATCATAGCAATATTATAAAGCTCCTTCTGTTTTTCTACTAAAAAACAGTTTATAAATAGGTCAACTGTGAATAATCTAGACTTCAGTGTTACTGATCCATTATTTTGAAGGTTCAAGAAAGCTAGTACAGTGAAACCTATTAAGATAATGTAGAGGTTTCACATTTTTTGGCTGTTATAAGTGTTCGCTTAATACATCATGAGACAAATTCAGATAATTTTCTGGCATTTTACCACAAATAAAACAAGTAAACTATTATGTACCTGGCCTCACATAGGAATGCACAGTCCTAGCCCTAAGGATCTTACAGTCCAATAAGACAAGGGAATACAAAGAATGGGAGGTGATGGATACAATCCAAATTTAGATCTGTGCATTTGGGGTGGGGTGGGGTTGGGTTGGGGCTTCCCAGTCTGGCTCCTCTTCCATAGTCGCAAGTTCCACTCCCTCGCTAGTGCCTAGTTTTTTGGTGCTCAGTAGTGCCCCATTTACCATTAGCCCCTTCTCCAATCATCTGCTACCTCATGATGTAATATAGGCTCCTACAAAAATAGTGGCAGGATCAGAGCAGTGCACAGAATGCTGTGAACAGGATGGGTCCAGTCTGTGGCAGATGCCTTCTGCCTCACTTAGTTTTCGTACAAAAATTTCTCTAATAGAGGCAATATAGATGAGATTAGGTTCTTTATGATACAGTGATAAACTGAGATTAGGAGGAAACTTCCTGTATGGGCAGGATGAAATCTTTCTTTAATTGTCAGTATGGGAATTAAACAGAGTGCTGGATTAGTTGAGATCACTAGTTTGAACAAATACAGCAGTTATGATGTTCTAAAAATCAAAAGGCACCTTGCAATATCAGGGTGAAGTCCGTTAATAGTTATGAACAACAAAAGTCTTACTACAACAAAATGCACAGAAAATATAAATGAAAAATTAATGCAGTCTCCCATTTACATACAGAAAAACCTCAGAATAAAAATAGTATGAGGATAGTGGTGGATTCTGAGTCCAGGAAGAGATCAATTGGCGCAGGGGATGGAGGAATTCCTACAAAGAAGGCTTGGTTTGACAAGTGAGTGCTCGTCATTAAAACTATGTTTAGTTTAATAATGCTGTTGAACTTTAGGGGAGTTCTTGTTTCCTGTTCTGAAATGAACTGGTTGGAATGTTCTTGGGCCTCTGAGGTAACCATATATTCAGTAGGCCCTCGAGCTTATACAGGTGGCGTAGAGGGTCATATATCTTAAAAATTAGGTGATTTAACATGACTCATGTTAGAGGGATGAGACACTAAGTGTGATAACCCAGCATGAGTTTTCATTTTGTTTCCTTCAAGAATAACTGGCCTTTTAAAGGTGAGATAAAGTTGAGAGGTCTGAAAAGTTACCTGCCAAGTGGGATGCTCTTATTTACATATGTGATTTACATATCTAATTGATTAATATTGTTTTGACTTCAATATTGACTTGGGATGACAGGAGTGTATTAGTGTCAGATTCTTCATACATCAGTCAGGATTTTGATTTTACAAACTTGGGAGTTAAAGAATTAGACGAAAATATTTTGCATCTAGCCAACGATTCAATTTTTTTAAACCGTTTGTTGCTTAAAAGTCTATAAAATGTCTTGAATTCTGGCTGACTTGATTTTTGATTTTATTGCAGGCAAAACTTTAACAGAACAAACAATCCTGGTTTCCAGAAGAAGGTGCAATTTGGAAACGAGAATACGAAGCTTGAATTGAGGAAAGTTCCTCCAGAACTTAACAATATCAGCAAACTTAACGAACACTTCAGCAAATTTGGAAACTTAGTCAATTTACAGGTAAAAGCCACAAAATTCAGTGTTCTGTGATCACTTCTTGTATTAAAGGGTTTCACAAATGGGAAGAAAGTAAGTGTGGGCTCTTTTTTTTGCTGCTTTATAATTAATGAAGGCCTGAAAGCTTTTGCATTTTTTGCTGCCTATTTTTTTTTTTTTACTTCCAAATTATTATTAATATAAAGTCTTGTCTTTTGTTTTTGATGGAAATCTCCTTGAAAGTTCACAGATCTAAAATGAGAGCTTCCTCAGTCCTTAAATGAAGGTTTCAGGGGTTTATGTTTTAACTAAGATCTTCCCCACAGCTATTTTGTCTAGCACTTATGATAAATAATTTAAAACTCTTAAAACCAATCTGACCAAACATTTCTTTCCCTCCTCAACTGTTCAAGTTTCATACATGTCATAATCCAGCTATTTTCCCAACGTTCCACAGTTATTCAGGATAAACAGGGAGTATACAAGACCTGGATTTCTCAACTTCCATAATTAAGTTATGGTTTCTTCTTGACATTGGCATGTACAGAGGACTGGTAGACTTTTTAACCAACCATGTTTAAAAATTGAAAATTGAAAATGGAGTGTAGATATGTGATGAATATTCAAGTACCATCACATCAATTGCTGCTTAGAAATATACATGTGAAGTATCAATCTTAACTTTTCTCTTGTACCCAATCTCAAAAACTAGATCAGAGATGCTTACTGTTGCCCTCCATCATGTTTGACTGCACATCCAATGCATGGTACACAGGCCATCCTCCAGTTAACTTGAGTTGCCAGATGTTTATATGTACAGACACTCCCTTTCCCCAACTTCACATTGTGAAGAGACCACAACATACTGTATCTTTTTATATACTAGTACCATTTAGAAAAAATATTCTGCATGCACCTGTCTGCTATGAGGACAGCCTAGTCTACCCTCTCCATCCTCCCTATACATACAGGAAACTCCACTATAACATGCAGCTGCCTTTACCTTAACACTCTCTTCCTTAAATCTTATACATCAGAGTACCATAGTTTAAGCAAGTAGTATGATTCAGTAAGATTAATAACCAAAGTCTTTCTGGCTGCCCATGTTACTCCTGAAGGCTTTGGCTTTTATTCTTCAAGGTGTGCAAAATGTATTTATTACTAAGAACTAAAATCAAACTGGTCTTATCTAGCCAGACATCAAAACCAGGTAAAGAGATTGAGTTTCCACATAATTCCTTTAGTGACTGTGTATAGAATCTTCCTTACTCTGGGGTAACCTCCCCTCAGCCTTCCCAGTGGCAACTCTTTGTTTTGTACATTTATTTAAAACCTTGTGAAATATTAGGGTATTTGACCATTTAGCAATCTTCTCTCAGTTTTGTTCAGTTTTTTTTAAACAATCTTTGGTATGCATACATTTACTTCAGCTTTCAGGTAAAGTTGCTTCTTGACATTAAGGATGTTTATCTGTTGATTTCCTTGTGGCTTTCAAAACATTGGGCCGGAGTAGAGTTCCAAACTTCTGCAATGTCCACATCTCTCCTTGGTCTGCAGTATGTAGGAGCTCTGAATAGTTGCTGGGTCCCCACACTTCTCCTTTCCATGTGGCGCTTAGAAACTCTTCTGTACATGCTTTGCTGGCCTTGTCTGGCGTCTGGAAGCTTGTACAGTTCTTCAGGTTTTCTCGGGAGCCTGAATTCCACCATCATTACAAGGATTCCACTTCTCCTTGCCCTGTATAGTATTTATAAAATATAGCTAGGCTTAATGCACATCATTATGCTGGACAAGGCAGACTTTAAAACTATTTTTTTTGTTAAAATTGGCCTATGCATTACATTTTAACTATATTTAGTTGTATAATTTTTTTCCAAATAAGCTGTTTTTAGTCAGCAAAAACTTCTAACATTTCAAAATGTAACTTTAAACTAACTAATGTAAATTGTTTGACCTATTAATTGCTTTCTTATTTCAGTGACTTAGACTTATAAAATCTCCTATGCCTAGTGGCACATAAGGCAACCCAGTATTCCCCCTCTTGTGTGTCCAGCGCAAGATATTTGATTCCATCGTAAGTTGTCTCCATGATGGCAGCATCATTTCTGATTTGTCCTATATTAGTCATTCTTTGTCCTGCATGCTCTCTTTTCCCTCCAGGTGGAATCCAATGTAAAACTTACTTTGTATTTCTGCCACAGGGTAGCCTGATGACATGGCCAAGCCACCATAGCTGTCTAATTATTGAGAAGGCAGCCTACTGACATATGCAGCACAGCACTTCCACTTTGGTTTCACAGTCTCTCCAATAAATTCCCAAGATTCTTTTTAAATAAAGCTGGTGGAATATATTCAGCTTTCTGTTGTGTACTTTCCCTATCTGCCATGTTTTTGAGGCGTACTGTAGTGTCAAAAGGACAGTAACTTTGTACAGTATCATTTTAATGTGTAGATGTGTCGTCTTACTCTCCAGGTGTTTGACTGACGAGAAAATGATCCACTACTTTACCAGTTCTTGCCTTCACTTCTTTAGTGAGCTGGCCATTAGCAGATATTGTAGTTCCAAGATAGACAAAAGTCATCAACTCTTCTCCATCAGTCACGCATCCACCAGCATTGACAGTGTTCTCTCTTATCTCCGTGGTCGTGGTCTTGGTCTTCTGCATACTGGATGAAGTCCCACTTTAGCAGCTTCTGCTTTTATGCTCATTAACCATTCTTTTTATTCCATACAAGTTTGTATCCAATATGACTGTATAATCTGTAAAACCTGAGTCTTGCAGCTTATCTCTCATCCAAACAATACCAGTGTCCTTGGCAGCAGCTGTTGCTCTTTTCATCACAAAGTCTATGCAGTGCACAGGAGAAACAGGGATAGTATGCAACCTTGCTATCAGTAACAAATTTAAACCATTCTGTCTCCATTTATCACACAAAGCTTTTACCAAATTAATGATCTTTGCTGGAATTCCATAGTGTTGCAGTATCCTCTAGAGGGCTTTTCTGTGGACATAAAATGCTTTAGTAAAATCAAAAGTTTAAAATCTTTTGGTATTCTAAGTCTTTCTCAATAGCTCTTCTCAAGGTGAAAATCTGGTCTGAACTCAACCTACCAGATTGAAATCTAGCCTGTCCCTGAGTACTTTTCAACAGCAGTTTTCATCCTATTCAAAATGATAGTGCAGAACAGTTCTTCGGATGCTGATAGGACTGTCACCTCTCCACAGTTATCACAAATAAGCTAGTCCCCCTTTTAAAGGATTTTATAGATGACATATCTTCTCCAGTCTTCAGGACAGATTTCCTTTCCCCAAACTATTCTATACCACCTATACATGTAATTCACCATAATTTTCTCACCTGCTTTTAACATTTAATCATCTGTCTTATCATAACCTGATGTTTTGCCACTCTTCAGCTCGTTTATGACCTCAGTTACTTCCTCAAAGGCAATTACTTCTAGTGATATAAGTAAGTCTGCTATTTCTTCACTTCTCTGAGGGTACGTCTTCACTACCCGCCAGATCAGCGGGTAGCAATCGATCTATCGGGGATCCATTTATCACGTCTCATCTAGACGCGATAAATTGATCCCCGAACGTGCTCCCCATCGACTCCGGAACTCCACCAGAGCGAGAGGCGGAAGTGGAGTTGACAGGGGAGCCGCGGCCGTCGATCCTGCACTGTGAGGACCCGAGGTAAATCGATCTAAGCTACGTCGACTTGAGCTACGCTATTCTCATAGCTGAAGTTGTGTATCTTAGATCAGTGTCGTCGTCCGTTCCCCCCCTCCCGCGTGTAGACCAGCCCTGAGTGTGTTAGTGGTTCTACCTGGGTGGGCAGAACCTGGAAATACTCCATTCATTGGGTTCACAATCCTTCCTCTCCAATTAAAATTGTACCATCTCGAGCTTTCATGATGCCACAACAGTTTGAGAATTGTGATGTTGGTTGTTTAGCTATTAGAAAAAGATTTTTAGAATACCCTGCCTTGTACACCACCTTGGCTTCTTTTGCTTCATTTTCCATCCATTTTCTTCTCTGTTCTGGCTGATCTTTTAACTTTCTTGTCTTCGTCTGCATGCTCTTATTGCAGGATAGCTCTTTTACTGCTGTCTCATTTGTGTTGAATTCTCTTCTTTAGTTCTTTCATCTCTTAAACTAGCCTCCATGTGTTTGTTTGGAGCCATTCTGCTTTCTTCGATCTTCTCATGTCCACTGTGTGGCTGCATCCACACTTGATTCTTTGAAAATTTGCCTGTATAGTTTTCCACACACAGTTTTCTGATTATAAACATAATTATGAAGCTGCTACTGAGTAAACTCTATTATGCCAGAAGAGGGAATAATTTCTCTCAGCTGTTTGGAAGATATAGGATTTTTTTGCTAAGTGTCTGCTCACTGGTCTACATGTTTATATACACTGTGACCAATATACTAGTTTACTTTTATATTGCGATGTTGTGTATATATCTTGGGCATTACTAAGCTATGTATACCGTAGAAACTTGGAATATTTCAATTCAGTGTGCTGGATATTTCAATTTAAAATACAAAAAAGCAATCTTGGGAGGCGTGATGGTGGTGAAATTTTAATAATATGTTGGGAAGATACTAACAAAATTTCTTTTAGGCTTGATTTGTTGCACATAGATTTGTAATTGACTGAAAAGAGTGCAGGCTTGTTATCTTTGGGTGTTCACGCATGCAAATATATATACAAAAAACACATTAAATCAGAGTGCTGATGTATATGAACCCCATACTATTGTGTCCCATAAGCTTAGTTTGTACTTTTTAAAAAAAAAAATATATTTTTTTTTCAATAGCAAGAAGCACTAATTTTCAGTAAGGACTATTTGTATATAAAGGTGGCTGGTTTAAAACTGTTGTGTTTTAATTTACAGGTATATAAGTGATCTCATATCTTTTCTTTGTCTCCCTATTTTTAATTAGAGCCAAACTGATGTCTGAAAACTGTAATATTAAAAATAAATCTTTTACGTTTAAAGTCACGAATACCAAATACCTAACTGCATTTAAATTGGAAGCTTTTGAGTTCCTGAAAATAGTGGTTTAATGGTTATATTGAATGACATGTCAGTTTGAGTATGTGTTGTAGGAACTGCTGTGTAAGTTTGACTTTTCAATATGAAATCTTAGGTTGCCTATCATGGTGATCCAGAAGGTGCCCTTATCCAGTTTGCCACCCACGAAGAAGCAAAGAAAGCTATATCAAGCACAGAAGCAGTATTAAATAATCGCTTTATTAAAGTCTATTGGCATCGAGAAGGCAGTGCTCCACAAATGTCAGCTACCATGCAGAAGGTAAAGGAGTTAAGTCTGTGTACTGGAATTTTATCTAACTGTTGTTAAAATTGGTCATTGTAATTAAATTACTGGCATATAGACAAGACAGTTTAATAGTATAAATTTTAAAAGAAAAATAACTAATACTAGTTGTAACTGATTTTATTCAGAAGTTTTATAATAGAGCCTTGCTTTTGTGTCTCAGGCATAAGGTTCAAGAGCGGATTAGCAAAATATGAATTAAGGCTCACATGATGGTTTTACCCAAGTACTATTATGTGACTTGTGGAATATTCCAGTCCATGTCATTTCTGTTCTTCTGAGATAAAGCAGGGATCTAAACTAGTGTCTGCTCTGCTAAATGACATACCGTATATAGTTGATCATAAGCCGGTTCGTTTATAAGCTGACCCCCCCCCCCCCAAGATGGATAAGTAAATATGGAAAATGTTTATAACCCGTTCATAAGCCGACCCTATAATTCAGGGGTCAGCAAACTTTGGCTCCCGGGCTATCAGGATAAACTGCTGGTGGGCCGAGATGGTTTGTTTACTTCGAGCGTCCACAGGCACAGAGGTAAACCTAAGTAAACAAAGTGTCCCGGCGCTCCAGCTGCTTACCATGACGGGTTGGGACAGCAACTGGTGGGGAAATTTTTTGAGGGGGAGAAGCTGGGAGTCAGGGCAGTAACCCCTGGGACCTCCACACTCTCCCCATCCCATCCCTTCCCACCTTATCTGCGGAGTGCCAGGAGAGGATGTCTCTGGCCCGGCTGGAGCTGTTCTGGCAGTGCAGCTGCAGCCTGCTCCGGTGGGCCAGACCGGGCGGCGCGGCTGCAGCCTGCTAGCACCAGGGCTGCAGCCTGCCAGCACCAGAGCTGCAGCTGCTTTGGAGGCTGGGGGGAGAGCAGCGTGGCCAGAAGTGGAGACTCTGGCCCCGCCTCTTCCCTTCTGGCTGTGCTGCCTCTCCTTGCTCCCTCTGTTGGGGTGAGGGGCTGTGTCCCACCTCTCCCTCTCTATACCCGTTCATAAGCCGACCTCCTTCTCTGGTGCTTCCCTTTTTTATTAAAAAAATTCAGCTTATGAATGAGTATATACGGTAATTGTTTTTAGGTGACAGCCTTTTTCTTGTAGCAAAGCATGAGAAAGGCGGTCGATTTATGCATCTTGTTTTTACGGGAGAATATCTCTGTTCTGCTAAACACCCCCAAAAGGCCCTGTTTTCCCTGCCTCCTTTCGTGATGTACGTGCTCACTCCCGTAGGAAAGTGAGGTGGAATGTACTTCTGTACCGAGGTGCTCCTGTAGGAATATAGGAGTGTACACTCTCTCTGTAGGAAGGGAGTACATCAGAGGTGTGCTTTTAGAGAGCATGGGATTTGGAGGGAAGTGATGGGGGGATAGTTCCCTTTTTATGGACCCCCTGAGTTCCACAGGTATGGGGAGAACTCAAAGTGAGACTTAGGATTCTCCTTAGTGATAACTCACAAGCCTTGTTAGGTTGTTAATCACCAGGTGAGCCAATGTTTGGCTTGATTGGAGGCCTGATAAGCCTAATAAGGATTCTACTAAGCCTTGCAGATTGGGGATGGAGTGTCTGCCAACTAGCCCCTCCTAGGTGGTTATCTGGTCTCAGAAGCTCCCCTCCAACCTGAGATTTTTGTACTCTTTAATCTGGACCTCAGGACCATGAACATCTATATCTTCTGTTTATCTGAATTAATATCTGGTCTTATATCTGCAATTTGTATGAGAACAAATATTCACTTTTACAAAATTTAGTTTTTTATCAAGATTTCTGATGCCTCTGGATTCTGTGGTAATTTTATCTGTAACTGTGTGTGGTCCACAATTTTTTCCATGTATGAAAAAGGCAGTTTTGAATTAAAAATAAGTGGTTTGTTTTTCAATGACCTGTTGTCTTGTAAATTGTCCTGGCAGCAGCTCCTGTCCCACTCAGCCTCCTGTGCCCACAGGGAGAAATTCTACTGATGATAAAGATGGTTTTCATTACGGCTCTGCTAAGTAATTCTTATCAAATGCCTGTGAGCATACTCGGAAGCGTTTTTCAGTCTTCTACAACTTGAATATTTTTTTTATTTTTTTTTCCAAACCAAGCAGAGATAATAGTTGTCAGTTAGGATGGTGTTCGTCACGTGTTTCAAATACCAGCTCGTTGTGCTGCAGCTTAGTTCAAAAAAGTTTTACTAGACTTGCTTGGGCAAGGGGAAGTTCCCCCCCCCCCACCTTTTACCCTTCTGTAATCTAAACAGCCGAGTGATGAAAATTGGTATATAAATACCAAGGTCATTATCAAAACTGCAGAGATCTGTCATTGCAGGTGTGTTTTCCCTGTCTTTTAGCAAATAAACAATTGAAGTAGAAGAGGATAATCTAACTTCATGAGAGGCACAAGAAGTATGGCTCTTACTATTTTTTCAATGTCACTTGCCAGTTTTAACAGATCAAAGTTAAGAAAATTGTATTCAAAATGATTAGTGGTGAATAGAAATGCAGCTATTAACAACAGAGAAATAAAACCTAAAAACAGCAGAAAGGACAGGACTCTACATTTTAGGCAGTGGGCAGGGACATCATCCTTCAGTGTGAATAGCTCTGAGATACATTGAAATAAACTATTCTGAAATACAGAATAAAAGTGCATACATTATCCCAAATATGTATGTTAAAAGAAAAATATCTTTATAAAATCAGCACACTTCATGGAGAACAGTTTAAAAAAAGTGTAGAGGGACTCCTTGAAGGAGATACTCCACCCTAGTGACTTCTAGTAACAAATATCCCAAACTGCCAGTATGAGGCACTAGATGGGGAGGGCTCTGAGTTGCTACAGTGAATTCTCTTCCAGGTGTGTGCCTGGTGGATCTTGCCCATGTGCTCAGGATCTAACTCAGGGACCGGCAACCTTTGGCCCGCGGCCCGCCAGGGTAAGCACCCTAGCGGGCTGGGCTGGTTTGTTTACCTGCCACGTCTGCAGGTTCGGCCGATCGCGGCTCCCACTGGCCGCAGTTCACCATCCCAGACCAATGGGGGCTGCGGGAAGCGGCGCGGGCCAAGGAATGTGCTGGGGGGTAGGGATAGCTCAGTGGTTTGGGCATTGGCCTGCTAAACCCAGGGTTGTGAGTTCAGTCCTTGAGGGTGCCATTTAGGGATTTGGGGCAAAAATCTGTCTGGGGATTGGTCCTGCTTTGAGCAGGAGGTTGGACTAGATGACCTCCTGAGGTCCCTTTCAACCCTGATATTCTATGATTCTATGCTTCTTTTGGTAGCAAGGATAAAATTTTATAATGGTAGAAAGGAAATACTATAAATTTAAAAGGAGACAGTAAACAGCTTCATTGTACCTTTATTGGTCTACATAGGCAGCAATCTATTGTTAGTATGTTAGTGTCTTTGATTTAAACATTTTTTTTCTTCTTTTGAAGGTAATACAGCCTTTAGTTCAGCACCCCAGTTTACCAGTAGTGAAGCAGTCGGTCAAAGAGCGATTAGGTCCTGTACCTGCAAGTAATATTGAGCCCGCAGAGGCTCAGAGTGCCAGTACAGAAGTTGCTCAGGTATGTATAGCTTGCCTAGAGAAATGTCTGTGATGAGTAGTTTAAAATAGTAATATCTTTCCTCATGATATGTTTGTAATGTTTTCATAGCTCAAAAATGTATGCATAGAGATAATGTAGTTGTAGAGGACACCATATAAAAATATGGATTTATCACATGAATTTATCTGTCATTTTGTACGAGTAACATTTTTGGAGAGTCTTTCTAAATGTAATGATATTTGGCTAGTTCTATTGTTTGGGTTTGCAACACTGCAGAGGAATAGTTCCTAGCTTTTCAATTAAATTTTCAAAAAACTTGAAAACATTTCTATCCATGTTAAATCTTTAATAAAGAAACTAGTTTTTTCAGCATTTTGAAATTAGCTTTTATTTTTTTGATAAAAGCCTAGCTATCTCTCTTGCCTGAGAGTTGCGACATAGTGGCTGGTATGGCGGGGCCTCTGAACTCATTTTGAAGATCAATTTTTAGATGCCGAATACCTAATTTTTGTTATATGTTGCTATGTTGGACAGAGTAAATCTTGTCTCAGTTCTGGGGCATGGATTGAATTTATCGAGCTATTTCTACCTTTCCATTGCTAAAGCACTCAGGCACATCATGAAAAATCATGTTTCACAGAATAATAAAACAATAATATAAAGATTTCTCAACAGAACAATTTGCATATTATCAGGAAAGAAAACCACCTCTATTAAAATAGGTTAACCAAAAGATTGACCAAATAAAGCTTTCACCGTTAAATGTCTAATGTTTTGGAGCAAACATAGGTCATCCAATTGATATCCTTTTATTTTGTTGCATATAATCCTGTTCTGATTGTAGAAATATTTTCTTAATATTCGCATTAAATTGTGAAACAGCTAATACTTGCACAGTGTAGCATTTGTTAAGAATTATCACTTTAAACTCTTTTGCTTCAATAGTCACTCATTTATTTTAGGCGGCAAAATATGTGTTAGAAATCAAGATAAATAGGAAACCAAATGTATTTGTCCAGTCCATCTCCTAAATGTCAGTCCACTGCAGTAAAAGCTGTGGAAACTATTGAGTCCCCTTTCTTGGAATTCATTGTGCCTTCATAGAGCCCTATTGACTTGTAGGGTTGGAGCCAAACTGTCTGCATGAGCAAAATTTTAAACACATTAGTAAGGCTATGTCTACACTCTACAAGTGTGGCTTAGGATGACCTTACTGTGTTGCACGGGACATGAAATTTTTCACAGCCCTGAGCGACATAGTTAGCCTGATCTAATTTTCAAGTGTTGAGCAGGTCTAGGACAGCTACTTTCTCATTAAATAAGAGAACACAGTCTCTAGCATGTATTCTCATTTTGTACCACATACATGGTACTCATACCTGTGCAGGTTGGAAAAGGATGGGGCATCTAAATGTAAGCACTTCGTTCCCTAATTTGAGTGATAATGCAGAATATTCTTAGCACAGAAAGAGCTTTCCTAATGAAGATGGGCTATTAGTGTTGCCAACTTCCTTCAGTAACCATTATCTTTGATTTTAACTGTCTCCTCCTTCTGAAGTCACATACTTAGATTCTTGATGATGATGGTTGTCAGTAATTGCTCCTATTGAACCTGCATTGAAAATGGTCTGAGGTGCTATCCTGCGATGGGTTTTGTCCTGTCTACCTTCACAGTTAGACTGTTTGGAGCACTGTTTCAGGGGACCAGTCATTAAGAAGTGGCAGAGATTGGTCAGATCCTAGTTCATATGGTGCTTAACTTGTCTGCAGAAGCAGTTAGAATCTTCACCTGCCAAAAATCAACAGATCTAATAGATGTTTCAGGCTTTTGACAGCTCTGCCAGCTCACCAGCAGCATTACGAACAGATGGTCAGAAATGTGGTTTGGAAATGTTTCCAAGAATTTTACGTAACTCCTTACTACAAGGAGGCAAAGCACCATAGTACACACTATGATTCCTAATAGATTTCAAGATGAATTTCTACCTTTAAATACTCTTCAGGTATTGGATCATGTCTATAAGTAGACATTTTCAGCATCGGACAATTACTTTAACCCTCTGGGAACTCCAAAAGAGGAAGAAAACCTTAGTTTAGAATTCACAAAATGCGTAAGTCCTGAAAGTGCCTCTTTGCAGTTGATATCTGGAAACTGCAGCTTATAATGTATAGCAGGGTTTCATTTTAAATTGTGATTTATTTGTAAGTGCCTACAGAGATACTCCTTGATCTGCTACTGTGAAACATACTTTTTCCACAATAAGGCCCCCGATGCTACAGTTGGATGTGTTTGGGCAGATCCTCATGTCATGTCAATTCAATTTTGGAATCAGTGCCTATCTTACCAGACAGCTCTTATATTCAAGCATCTGATACCATAAATTTGTTAGTCTCTAAGGTGCCACAAGTACTCCTGTTCTTTTTACTTAAAATCTGGTAATTTTTAGATCTTAAAAATAATCCTCCAGACTTTGCTGAACCCTTTTGTTATAGTCTGCATTCAGCATTGTACAGTTAAAACTTTAGTACTTAGTTATAATCTTATACAATTAAACAGGATTAGAAAAGAATTAATTTTTTCTTCTTGTTGTTAGAATGTGACTAAATTATCTGTGAAAGATAGGCTGGGTTTTGTGTCAAAACTTCCTGCTTCAGCAACAGAGAAGGTAAGAAAATGCATGTTGTATTATTCCTTCTGCTCACATTTGTGTATCAGCTGTATCCTTGATACAAAATTAATTTTGTTTGAACTTTGCCCTTATCATAAGCATCTAATTGAAACACAATTAACTGCCAAAAATAGTCTCAGAGAAAGTATACAGCAAGTATACTTTGCTTAATGAATGGTTAAATTGCAATTGGAATAAAATGCAATGGGGCATGTACTACTATTTCACATTTTGAACTTCAGATATTGGGTTGTATGCTTTCTACCACCAAAAATTTGTCTGAACTGAAACGCTTTTAGAGGATCTATTCTAGAGCCTAAATTGTTAGCACATTACTTCGTTGAACTTTAATTGCAAATACATTTTAAGTAATATTGAAGTAGTTTAGCTGGTCTCTCCTTTATTGTTAAATGGCTGCTGATTAATCTTTGTTTGTGTGTGTCATGGCAGTAGTAGCCAGAAACTTCAGGAGATAAGACTGGATTTAAGGCGAATATCAACATTTTTTTTCTTTCATTGGTTTCCTGCCTGTTTATGAAGCAGACTGTCCCAAAGGCATTTGTAGAAGTACAGTTTGGAGGAGTGTGGAATTTTTTGTAATTTGTTAAAGCGGCATTTCAGCTCATCTCTAATTGGCCCACTAAGGCACTTCTTATGGGCTTTTACAATTGACATTGATAATAACACTTTGAATTTTTTTCTACTCTCAACACATCCACTCTAGAAAATACTCTTCTAGTGGAAGGAGTAGAGGTAATAGTAGAATAAAGTTGTAAAGCCCTTTTTGTGATACATTTCAATTGTAAATCCTCTTTGTAAGGGATTCATTCTAATTCACTTCTTTCTGCTGTTTCCTTCCTGTCACTTTTTTCTCTTGGTATCATTTTTTTATGGAGTACATGGCTGACCAGTGGATTCACCAGCAATCTGCATGCAGCTTTTAATTTTAACTTTCTCCTAAGTTATATTGAAGCTATTTAAATACCCATTATAGAAATGCAGTGGCCTCCTAATGAGGCAAGTAATGTCATACCTTCATTTTTGTGGTATTTATTTAAACATGGATGTGACAATTCCAAAGTAGCCTAACTGGCTAAAGCAGATAGTTGATGTAATGCTGCATTTTTGTTTATCATTTAACTCCAAGCTACTCCGAACATGTTTGTTACTTTAATTTTGATATGGTAATGAATTATAATGAAAGAAGGCAAAAGGTGTCTATATCGTAGAAAAGCCAATGCATTTTGAAGCACGCTTGCTGAAAAAAATCTAAAAACTGACATAATAAAATGATTTCCTCTTACAGGTATTGTCCACGTCTACTGGCTTGACAAAAACTGTATACAATCCTGCTGCTTTGAAGGCAGCACAGAAATCTTTGCCTGTTGTTTCCACTTCCATTCTAGATTCCAATGAAGCACAGAAGAAAAAACAGGTAAAGTAAATATGCTTCTTTATAAAACGGGCATAGTATATTTAGGAGTTCTGTATTTGATAGAGACAGTGTCAACATATTTCCTCAGAACAGCATAGATGGAACAAGTTACTCAAATTACCCTCACTAATAACAGTGTAGTTGGTGTTGAAAGGACAAAAAAATGCTTTCAGAATTTGTTCCCACTGTTTACTTTTTTCAGTATATTTTCTAGCAATATAAGTATATGATTGACTTAAGATCCTAGAGGAACTCAAAATCTGAAGCATCTTTCATGGAAATAGGATCTCCAGTTTGAGACATAAATTGTCTCTTGGATAACTGTGAGAAGGGAGTACAGAACAACCCTAACTTTATCTTCCAAACCGTTTAGAACTGACCTGCGTTTTTGCTACATTCTGGATTCTTAGTGACCAAGTATATTCTCAATAGAAAACTGTCCTGCTGTTCATCCTACAATTTCTTGACTGCACTTCTGTCCAGAATCTTTTTTATTTTTAAGTCAAACTGAATTTTGAGGTCCTCATAATTTTACTTTGAGATTATGGAAAATAAAGCAAAAAAGCATGCTAATCTCTGAATGGGTCAGACCATCTCAGCTAAAGTTAGGCTTAAAAAATGCTTTCGGTTCCTGTAGTTAACTTTTCTAATTTATGTCAACTAAATATAGAATAAATGTTCTTCTTCAAGTGGTTGCTCATGTCCATTCAACTTACCTGTGTGTGCTCACCACGTGCACTGGTGCCGGAAGTTTTTTCCCTCAGTAGTATGCGTAGGGGACCAGCTCCAGCACCCCCTGGAGTGGCGCACACATGCTGCGGTATACAGTGCGCTGCCGGCTCTCCCCCACCCTCAGTTCCTTCTTGCCACCACTGACAGTGCTGGAACTGTTGCTGCTTCAGCTAGTGCTGTTGCTTTCTTGTTCATATTATAGTGTGTATAGTTTTCTGTTAGTGTTAGTAAATCCCTTAGCTATAGTTAGAGACTTCGTAGGTCCTGAACGGGACTTTGCCTCGGGATGGGACATGCCCCGGTCCCCAGGCTTTAAGCCCTGTGATTGCTGCAAGAGACCCATTCCCGTTATTGATCGACCCAGCAGCTGTCCGTGTTGCTTGGGCGAAGGGCACATTAATGAATAGTGCAAGATTTGGAAGTCCTTCAAGCCAAGGACTAAGAAGGAGCGCGATATTCGTTTAATAATGCTCGTTATGGAGTCGGGCCTCACCCTGGTACCGGAGCAACACTCCGACTCAGCGCCGAGCACCGAGACTTCGGTACACTGGCCGGCACCGGTCCTCATCTGTGGCTCTGACCAAGAAGCCCAAGAAGACGGTGCAAGGTTGGTCTCTAGCTTCCCGCAAGGGAAAGAATAAGACTGCGTGCGAGCAAGGTCCTGCGCTGGGCAACTCTTCACCCCCGTCGGTATCTTGGGCCCAAGCTCTGGTTGAGCGGTGTAGCCCAGCCTGCTCCCCGCCGGCCACCCCAGATAGTGGCAGAGGCCTCAGCCAGCTCCAGGTACCATCCATGCCGGAGGCCCTGCAGGAGGCGCAGGAGATCAAGTACCTCCTGGTGTCGCGCACACCGGCTCCTGTGGTTCCCAGTCACGGGGTAAACCCGCATTTGGACCGCCACAGTCCCCACCTCAACGGCACCGTTACATGTCACGGGGGACGTCACGCCAGTGCTCGCCCTCCCGTAGCCGCCATGCCTCTGACCATGAAAGGACCTTGGGCACAGGCAGAGAGGCTTGAGGCAGCTCGCCGGTCATTGGGTGCAGACCTCTGGAGGCACACGCCCCCGGCAGGAGTACCGGTCCTGGCACCCTGTATCTCTGTGACCATGGTACCGCTTCAGGGACCTGTCGAGGGATCGACGCTTCCATTTTTCGGACCGTCACCGATCCCCTAGAAGGGCGTCACCATGTGCAGGCGCTTCCCGGCACCGGGCCCATTCCAACTCCCGATACCGCTCCTCATCGTGGTACGGTTCGTCAAGTGCGAGACATAGATCGCCGGCTCCAGGCCGTCGCAGATCCATTGAGGGAGAAAGACCCATTATAGCCTCGTCGGGCGATGACGAGAAAGATGCCGGTGCTGTAGGGTCCTCCACAACCATTGGTTGCCCAGTGGCTTGTTCCCCTGCTCCCTCTTGCGCTCAAGGCTTCGTGCACCAGAGGAGGGCAGGAGAGAGAGGCAGCTGGTCTCGGATATGGAGTGGGCGGCTTGGAAAGGCTGGGTGAACCCTCAAAGGTTCCATGAGTACCATGGCGCCAGCCACTGGGCCTGAGCCCATGGGGCCGGTTTTGGTGCCGACAATGTAGCCAGTATCGCTGATACCAGAGCTTGTCCCGCCGTCAGGGAACCTCGCTCCGAACCAGGGCTGGATCCTGAGTGGTCGCTCCCAGGCAACCAGGACAGAGCGGAATGGTGGCTCTGCCCTGAATGATGCCGGTCACTCCGCCTGGAGTCCGATCTGGAATGGGGTCTTGGGGACCGGTGGCGCTAAAGTGCACCAGGAACTGTTGAAGAGGGTCACTGTCAACCTGGGCCTTCAGGCAGAGGAGTTAAAGGAGCCCTTGGACTCTTTCTTCGATGTCCTCTGCTCTACAGCACCAGCCAGGGTGGCTTTGCCCCTTCATGAAGGAGTCTCGAAGATCACCAATGCCCTGTGGCAAACTCCTTCCTCCCTGCCCCCCATTTCCAAGAGGGCTGAGCGCAAGTACTTTGTGCCATCCAAAGGCCACAAGTACCTGTACACCCTCCCTGCTCCCAACTCCCTAGTGGTAGAGGCGGTTAACCACAGGGAACGACACGGTGAACCTGAGGCTACGACTTTAACATGTGACAAGCCATGGCCAAGTTCGAGGGCTCCCTTCCTGAGGCTTCTAGGAAGGAGTTCCGGGCTATTTTGGAGGAGGGCATAACTGCGGCCAGGGTGACGATCCAGGCATTGTCAGATGCGGTGGACACTGCCGCCCGAACCATGGCCTTGGCTGTTGCTATGCGCCGAATGTCCTGGCTGCTCCTCTATGGCTTATCCACGGAGGCTCAGCAGTCGATGCAAGACCTTCCCTTCTATGGGCAAGCCCTATTTGCAGAACAGACGGACAATAAGCTCCATGGCCTCAAGGATTACTGAACAACCCTTAAAACGTTGGGCCTATATGTTCCCGGCCCTGCCCACAAGCAGTTCAAGCCACAGCAGCCTCAGGGCCAGGGAAGCCACCCTCGCCAGGAGCCTCCTCATAAGAAATCCAGAGGCTACAAGTGGCGGCCTAGCCCCCAGCCTTCGTAGGCTTCTCAGTCGAGCTCTACTTGCAATAAGCAGGTGGGCAAGCGTCCCCTACCGGACTGTTCCCAGGATCCTTCCTCCCCTATTTTTGCCAACTGCCTTTCTCCTTTCCTTCCTGTGTGGGCATCTATAACATCAGACCGATGGATCCTCAGTACACTGGTGCGGGGTTACACCCTTCAGTTGCTTCCTTCCCACACCCTCTCCCGGTCCCTCCTTAGGAACCCTTCTCACGAGAGTCTCCTCGCGCAGGAGGTAGAGGGGTTACTGCAGCTAGGTGCAGTGGAGGTCATTCCTCCAGAGTACAGGAACAAGGGGTTCTATTCCTGCTACTTTTACGACCTATCCTGGATCTGCGAGACTTGAACCACTTCCTAGCAAAGCTGAAGTTCCACATGGTCTCCCTGGCCTCCATCATTATCTCCCTGGATCCGGAAGACTGGTACACCGCCCTCTATCTGAAAGATGCGTATTCTCACATCGCCATCTTCAAGGGACACACACGCTTCCTCCGGTTTACTGTAGGTCCAAACCACTATCAGTTTGCGGTTCTCCCGTTTGGCCTAGCGACAGCACTGCAGGTATTTACCAAGTGCATGTTGGTGGTGGCTGCTTACCTCAGATGTTGGGGTGTCCAGATTTACCCGTACCTTGATGACTGGCTAGTCAAAGGCAGCTCCAGGTCCAAAGAGATGTCACAATGCTGTTAGTCACTTGCAGTCGCCTCAGCCTGTTGGTAAATGACAAAAAACCCATGTTAGTTCTGGTACAGAGGATAGAGTTAATCAAAGTGGTGCTCGACTTGACCTACGGCAGGGCGTTCCTGCCACTGGAGAGATTCAGGGCATTGACGGACCTCGTCCGGAAGTCTGTGTTTCCCCTGACCACAGCCAGGATTTGCCTGTGCCTCTTAGGTCACGTGGCAGCGTGTACATATGCAGTGCGCCATGCCAGGCTCCAGATGTGACCCCTGTAGCAATGGCTGGCAACAATCTACTCCCAGTCCAGGGACCACCTGGAAAGGTTGTTACCATCCCCGCAACGGTGCTTACCTTGCTGGGATGGTGGACAACCCCAGGAAAGTCCTGGAAGGAGTTCCCTTCGTCAGCACTCCTCACTCAGTGGAGTTGGTTTCGGACGCCTCGGATCTCGGCTGGGGAGCGGAGGGGGAGGGCACCTCAGCACTCTCCAGACCCAGGGTATGTGATCCCCAGAGGAAATGATGCTACACATAAACGTCAAAGAGCTCAGGGCAGCGCACAGTCTTCCTACCTCACCTGTCAGGCAGAGTGGTCAGAGTCTTGACGGAGAACACAGCTTCAATGTTCTACATCAACAGACAAGGGGGAGCACGATCCTCGGCCCTCTGCCAAGAGGCACTCCGTCTCTGAGACTTCTGCATCGACCATGGAATCCACCTAGAAGTGTGTCACCTTCCGGGTGCCAAGAACACACTAGCAAATCACCTAAGCAGGGACTTCTCCTCTCATCCAAGTGGGTGCTCCACCCAGAGATAGCCGGCATGATCTTTCAGAGGTGGGGAACTCCCCAAGTGGATTTGATCGCCACTAGGCAGAACAGGAGTGCCGCAGGTTTTGCTCCAGACGGGGTCTGGGCAAGGGCTCCCTCTCTGATGCCTTCCTCTCCAGGGTGGTGTCTACTTTCCATATGAGTCAGGACATCTTCCTTCCGGTCTTCTGCCCCAAGCCCCATGACACTAGTGAAGAGAGGCGCCTTCACACTTTGGACGTAAGCAGGACCCTGGCTTTCTACCTAGATTGGACAAAGCCTTTCCATAAGTCGACTCAGCTTTTCATTTCTACAGCTGATAGGATGAAGGGTCTCCCGGTGTCCACACAGAGGATTTCTGATTGGATCACCTCTTGCATTTGGACTTGCTATGAGTTTGCGGGAGTCCCTCCACTACCGATCGTCAGAGCCCACTCAACCAGAGTGCAGGCATCCTTGGCGACCATCCTGGCACACTTCCCGATCCAGGACATCTGTCACACTGCAACATGGTCTTTGGTGCACACATTCACAGGCCGTTATGTCATCACTCAGCAGGCCAGGATTCGGCAGAGCTGTGTTGCAATCTACATGTCCGTGAACTCCTACCCACCTCCATGGGGTACTGCTTGAGAATCACCTAAGTTGAATGGACATGAGCAAGCACTCAAGGAAAAGACAGTTACATTTTTCTGTAAGTGGTGTTCTTTGAGATGTGTTGCTCATGTACATTCCACAGCCTGCCCTCCTTCCCCACTGTCGGAATTTCTGGCAAGAAGGAACTGAGTGGGAGGAACCGACGGCGCCCTACGTACAACAGCATGTGTGCGCCACTCCTTGTGGCGCCAGAGCCGGTTCCCTACGGATACTGCTGAGGGAAAAAACTTCCGGCACCAGTGCATGTGGTGAGTGTACACACCTAAGTTGAATGGACATGAGCAACACATCTCAAAGAACACCAGTTACGGAAAAAGGTGACTGTCTTTTTTCAGTTCATGATAAATTAGTTGAATCCACCCAATTTAGGTTTGTAAAAAAGCATTGAGGATGACATAACTTTTGTATAGACGGTTTAAGTTAATAAACACTAGCTATAGAGATCTTCAAATTTAACACATACGCCTTTGTAACTGTATGTCACCTGTAATATGGGGTCAGATTTTCAAGTAGCCTCTGATATTGGGTCTCCAACATTATACAGCTATAACCTGGCTTTTCAGAAACCCTGAGCACCTGTAGCTTCCAGTGACTTCAGACTTCTTGAATAAGTCTTAAAGATAAAGAGAAGCAAGAAGTTTTGCCCTGTTGCTGGTTCACTTTTTCTGCTGCTCTTTACTGTCTGAAGAGATGTATATTTATTATAATACAAAAACTGTGAGAAATTCAAGGCTTGTTGGGACTGATGTCAAATGTAGCTCCCCTCTCCTCCTCCTGTCTTCCTTTTAGTTTTCCCCATCTTCCTTTCCTCTCCTCATTCCCCTGTGTTTATAATCCTTATGGACTGCAGCCACTGGAGAACAGGATCACACACTATAGCAAATCAGTTATTCTGAGCAGGCAGAAGTCAGGTTGGTGTTTGGGAGGAGAGAGACACAAACGTAGCTTAGTATTAATATTAATGTTTGGTAGCTGTCGACATATTTGCATTCTGTATAAGGTAATTCACCTTGCAGTCTGAGCCCAGCTGTTGGCTGGCTTGGAAATGCTGACTCAGAAATGCAGGTAGATTTTTTTTATGTTCCTTCTTCCCCCTCAACAACTGTTTGTATAAAATCCCTAAGCTCTTCTTGAAAATATGCTGAATCATGAGCTTTTGCTCCCATTCTGTGCCTGAGAGCAGGAAGTGATTGCTGTCTTTCCAGCAGTAGCAGGAGAAGCTGAATAGAAGCTCTGGCATCTCTTCTGCTCCCTCCTCCAAGTACAGTATTTTAGAAATACAGTAATACAATTCTGCAATGGACAAATTTACATTTCATACTTCTGTATTCACAAATATGTGGCAAGATTCCACTTTTAAAACTTTGAGTTATGTTTCTTATAAGTTATACTAGCCAATCATAATAAGGTTACTTTCCAGGTAGCAAGCTTTTGGTGATATCAAAGTTTTTTTAAAAACTTCCTAAGAACTTTTGATTTTTGTGGCCTGAGACTGTACTATGAAATATAGCTAATCTATTCTAGGACTCAACATATGGTTGCTTCTAGGATACTTCCTTTACATATCTGAACTTTTGCAATAAAATCATGGTTGCATTATAAAGAATACCAAAATTCCTTTGGTAATGTGGTAATAAAATAGACTGCTTTTCACACTGGAGTAGTGATCTGTAAAATGGTTACCCTAGTCCTAGGTAAGTGATAACAAAGTTTGAAGCTTTCCTGGCATCTATTTAACTAAGTCTGGTTATCAGATTTATCACTAACCCTGATGTTTGATGATACATCCCTAAGGATAGCTTTGATTAACCCTCTTTTTGTACATCAGGTGAGCTTATTTCTATTACTAGAATTTATTTTTGTCAGAATTTCTTTTTGTAATCACTTACTACAGTAGGCAAACTGATTATTCTAGTTTATTCAGTGACAGAAAATTCTCTTGACGAATTCTTGATTCCAAAAATCTTAGGAACTTTCTGTAATTTACTTTTATGCCCCTAGGAAACACTAAGACTTCAACAAGATGTGAGAAAGAAAAAACAGGAGATCTTAGAAAAGCACATTGAAACACAAAAGGTAAAATATTTAGATGCTCCCTGATTGGAGCTTTCTGCAGAGATAATAAAAGTAACAGTTGACATTATGAGTTGTAAAATCATTATAATAGTTTCTGTCATAATCATAAATTGCAATTATTGGTGTGTAAATATATAATTCCTAGCTTTTAGTGCTTTTCATCCATAAATCTCAGCGCAAAAGAGGTCAGTATCACACAGTGTTCTGACTGCTGGTTCTCATGCTTACCTCATTAGACAGTGTGGGATTCTTTTATCTCTAAGATTTTTGTTAGTGGGGGCCAGTGTTTGAGCTGCTCGTGTTTTCCCTATCATGCACTGCTGATCCCTCAATCTCTAGAACCATCTAACCAGTTCCTTCTTGATTGTGTTCAGCAAAGGAGTCACATGTGGACTTCCAGCTGTTGCTGCTTCTGACCATCTTGCCAGCCTTGTTCTCTAGGTATCTTGTTCCTGGTGTCCTTCCTTACAGTCAGCTCTGTAAAGAGAGAGAGGAAGAAATGCTGTTGTGCTTTTATTGATACTCTGGTTTACTTGTTTTTGAAGTGCCAAGTCTGTCTGCTCTTTTTTTTTTTTTTTTTTTTTTTTTTTTTGGGGTGGGAGGGGGTGAGGGGAGTGTCTCCAGAATTGTTTTGGCATTTTGTTCCAGTTGCTCAGTATATTGGAGTTCTGTATTCTGTGTGCTAAGTTTTTCTTGTTGGCACTTCCATGTTTCTTAGTGCTGTGGCGCATTTTTGTTGATGCTGCTTTTTGTTGGTACTCAAGTGCTCTGGCACTGCTCCTCAGCACTTTGGCACATTTTTCTAATGGTGTATTCTTTGTTCAAGAAGGATCATTTCCTTTGCTTCCTTCCTTCAGCTTTGAAAATTTTAGGATAGTGGTTTCAAGATATGTGCTTGGGGCAAAAAATTCTAATACAGTTTAACCTGATTGCTGCATCTTTTACCTCACAATTGATCATGACATGCAAGGATGTCAAGTATGCCTGGAAACTTCACCCAGAGCAGTCTACTTTTGTACAGGTCCCATCAAATACCCCCTACAGGCACTCACGGGAAACATAAATTCAGCCAGTGCCAGGCTTGGAATGCTTTAAAATGAAAGCCTGAGTACAGTCATTTTTGCTGAGCCCTGGGTCTTGGTGTTGACACTTCCTGCATCATCACACTTCCCCATGTGATCATTTTCCATTGCTGTTGGGAAGGCTGAAAGGGAGTCTATTTGTAAACCAGGAGTACATCTTTTTTTTTTAAGCTATATATGCTGCAGACTAGACACTAGTGATCAAATTAAACTTGTTTTTATCTAAAATAGTTGTTTTCAAACACACAGAATCAGTAGGTACAAACATGAGCTCTTGAGGTTAAAATTGAAGGTGGTAGAAACTGGCATGTTCATTATAGATAGAAGAACCTTGATCTACAGGAAAACTGAGGTAATAGGATATAAAATCTAAACCCCGACATTCATCAGTGATGCGCATGGCACTACATAGAAACAGACTTTAACCCTTGTCTTCAGTATGAAAAAAATGGTGTGTTCTTAACTTGAGTTAGCTAACTCAAGTTACAATCCTGGTAAAAATGTAAGCAGTTCGTAGCTTTTACGTGAGTTAGCAGGTTGAGTTAGATTAGTCTTCCCCATAGTCTTTAACTTGACCTACTATCTCATTTGTAAACTACAAACTGTCTTGTCTTCACTAGGATTTTAACTTGAGTTAGATAACTCAAGTTAAGAAAACACCTATTTTTGTACTAATGGCATGGCCAAAGACAGTTCCTGCCCCTAAGAGCTGTTGAGATGAGCTGTCAAGGCTGAATCCCCACTCTGTCACTCCGAGTGCAGAAATGGGGGCCCACAAAGATTTTAAAAATTAATTCTTGCCACTCCAGGCTTGTATTACACTCCCAAGGTTACAGCTTTTCTCCGACCTTGGCTTGGTAAACGCTGCCACCACCCAAATGCAAAAAAACCCCTTTGAACCCAGGAAGGAGCACTTGGGAACTTCTCCCTGTGGGTACCCTCAAGCCCTTTCACACACACACCCCTCCGAGGAAGAGCTGAGAAAGAAAACAAAGGAAATTAGCTGTGGCTATCAGCTAATCAAACAACATGCACAAACAACATGCACAAACTTCTTAGAACAGAGGTTCTCAAACTGTGGTCCATGGACCACCAGTGGTCCGCGAGCTCCATTCCAGTGGTCCGCAGATAGCTCCCTCTAAGGTGTGTGTCTGGGTGGCCGCACACAAGAGGATGAAGGCCACCCACCTAATTAGTGGATCCGTGCAGGCGTGGCTCCTCTAATTAGGTGCCTGGACCCTGGAGAAAGACGCATATGTAAGGTGAGGTGGTAGCCTTTGGGGGAATAGAGGGTAGGTGGGAGGAGGCAGTGGGGTAAGAAGGGGGGGTGGGGGAATTTGGGATGTGCAGGGCTGCAGCGCCCAGAGAAAGAGGTGACTTTCCCCAGCTCCAGGGCTGCGGCTGCTGGGGAGAGATGGCCTTTCTTCCCAGCCTCAGCTCTGTGGTTGCTGTGGCGGGGGAGAGACCCCACTCCTTCCCAGCGCCAGCTCGGGGGCTGCCGTGGCGGGGGAGAGAGGGCACATCCATCGTATTAGAAAGGTAAAACTACTGATATGAAAATGAGTTGTGTGCTTTTATTTGTAGAACAAAAAAAGTTTATTTTTTTTTTATATATAGCGCTTTTATGCAAAGCGCTTTACAATAGTTAGCTAATGGTACAAACAACATTTGGAAAGATCATTACGTGGTCCACCGAGACCCTCAGCAATTTTCAAGTGGTCCGTGGAAAAAAAAGTTTGAGAACTACTGTCTTAGAACACCAAAAATCCAATCCAATGGCTCTTTTGGTCAGGTGCCCACTTTTTTTTCTTTACCTGGGGGACTTTTTAACCCCTTACAGGTAAAGCAAGTAGAGAACAGCTACCAAGAGGGATTTTACAGCTAACTGGCTGGCTGGGTGTCCATCAAAGGGAGCTATACCCCCCACTTCATTTATCACATGAGCACAAGAAAAGATACATAGAACAGTCGGGGTAGAAGGTGAAAGGCGAAGTCATAATTTAGGTGGGGTAGAATGCCTGAAAAACTTTCTGGTATGTTGAACTCTGTTCCAGAATTTGAATTCCCTCTTAATAAGATTCTCATTAATCATTACAAAAAGTAATAGTTAAATATACCCATTTACCTAAATATAAACGATATAAACAACCATGTTGATCTTGAAAGCCAAGTCTGTTTTCTCTGTTATAGCATTTTAATCAACATATCTAGAAAAACCCATAATTACATCTAGAATATTAGATACATTAATCCTCCCAACTATAATAAAACTATTTTAAATTGGACAGATGCTGATTTCAAAGTTGGAGAAGAACAAACCCATGATGAAGTCAGAAGACAAAGCAGAAATAATGAAAACACTGGAGACTTTGACTAATAGCATTACCAAGTTAAAGGATGAATTAAAAGGTGTCTCATCTGGAGGTGCTCCTCTGAAAAGCTTGAAAACTAAGGCTCAGGTACTCAATTTCTGTTTGTTTGTTTTTTAATAAGTTATATAATTGCATCATGTGCTGATGCCACTCAGCTAAAAAAAATCCCACCACTTTGAGTCTACTAGTAAGTAAGATTATTTTATTTGTTTCCCTCACTTTAAAGGGATGCTATCAATTTAAAATTCAGGTAGCTGTCTGAAATTGTTTTTTACCTTGTATTGTTACTTGTATACCTAAATTTAGTACATAATCTGAAATAAATCAGAAGAAAAATATTTTTCAATTTTTTTTCTTTTCTCTTACCTTTGACAGCACTTAGTTAGTTTCACTGCTTCTCCTGAATAGTCAGTCATGTTCTCCTTTTCATTGTGGGTCTTTCAAGCAGCAATGGGGGGGATGAATATTTTTTTAAACAAAAGGAAACTCTCACTGTAAGGGTTGGATTTAGAATAAGAAACAAATAACTACTTAAACTCACTAGATTTAAGTTGGTGTCCCTTCATGTTTTGATTGTGTTATACAGTGCTATCAACTAAATTGTCATTTGGGTGGGCCATTATAGTACTGTATTGATCTCGCACTGTGAACTTGTCCCATATGCCATACTTTTTAGGTTGGAGACAATGTCAGTGTATTTATTGTCAGTCTTTTTAATTCACTGGTCATAATGAGGTTTTCGCTGGGAGAGAGTTTTCTCTTCGGTGGTTTCTCTTTTTGCTGCTACACTTGATCTGTAAACCTTTGCTTTCTGACCCAATTACATGACCTTTTTATGACCCTGATATTTTGTTGTCTCTAGGGCGATCTTCAGTCCCAGATTAGAGTGAATGAACAATTTTAAAAGCCCTGGAAAAGTAACAATATTAAGGAATTAAAATGATCCTCTAAACATGTCATTCTAAACAAATAAATCACACATTTTCTGTTCTACCCTACTAACAGACACAAAAACATACAGGAAAGAAAACCAGGGAAGGTTTTTTAAAAAAAATACTTTGGTGTAGTGCAGAGTGTTTTACCAGATACTTCTCTGGAAGACCACAGCCAGTCTTTATCTGTCCCAGTTTGTTCAGAATGCCAGTCCTTTGGAATGTTTTTCTCCCTTCTAAAGTTTTAGTTTTGGGATGCTACTCCAAAGACTTCATGACTTCACCTCAGACTGGATTCTAGGAAGGGTCATCAGCTTTAAATTTGCAGTCATATTTGTGAAAATACAAGGCAGCCTTACTTAATAGGCAGATGATAATGAAAAATAGTAACTATAAAATAATAA
Source organism: Terrapene triunguis (assembly GCF_002925995.2). Taxonomy (NCBI): domain Eukaryota; kingdom Metazoa; phylum Chordata; order Testudines; family Emydidae; genus Terrapene; species Terrapene triunguis. Next base: position 7,180,160 of record NW_020664372.1, on the reverse strand, counting down.
TTGGGACTGGCAGTTGGACTTATGCTTCTGTGTGACTACTTCCAAAACACATCTTAGTTCTCACCCGGAGTTCTTTCTATTAAACTCCCTGAGACTGCTATATTAAGAAAAGGATTAATTTGGTGGCGCTAGTTCTTGGATAGAAATTGTAGAACAGGGTTTTCCTAATCTTTTTGGAGCTGATGATCCCTTTCAGATCAAGAAATGTTTTATGACCTCTCTCCCCCCAAACCTCCTACCCCAACCATAGGATGAACTTTTTCATACCAGAAATAACTGAGGTTTTGGAAAGTGATCTCAGTTATGGAGATAAATTACAAGAATATTTGTCCGATTGAATTGTGTTGCTGATGAAAGATGTTCAATGAAGTTGAATTGCAGAAATAGTCTTAAATATTTTTGGTTAGATGGTTGATTCCAGCACTTTTGGGGAATTTTTTTTGTTTGTTACTGCAGCTAAAAAACAGTTTGACTAAAGCTTTAGAAAACAGCCAAAATCTACTGAATTCCTGGCTAGAACATCTCCTGTAATATTATAATATACTACACTATAATATAATAACTATATACTATAATATAAAATCTTGTAATATTATAATATATTATACTATATTATAATATTCTGACCGTTCTCCTGTAATCCTATTACAGGAGAACTGTCAGTTTGTCTTGTACTGATTCAGTGAGTTCTGCAAGTAGTTAAGAAGCTAGTCCTACAAGTAGGTCTGAAATAAGATTGGATACTGAATTATCAGTTTCTGATAGTGCTTGACTGGCTCCTCATTTTCCTTGAAGACTGAAACAAGATGAAGCAGCTCAAGAGGACTTATTTCCAAGTTTTTTGCTGAACGTTTTTACTCTGTTTTGCATGGACAGAACATTCATATTCCACACCTGAAGCGAGTAGTTCAGTTTGTTAGGTGCCCAAAGATGTCTGCAAGGTAGGTTAAGCTTTGTCACACAAGACAATTATTGAAGACGTTTGCAAGGAGAGACTGCATCTTGAAGGAAAACGTGCACTTCCACTCTTCTCTCAGAGAGAAAAGTTAGCAGTCTGCCTTGTAAGAATGCTGTAATGTGAACAAGGTGGTAGAAGAAACCTGTGTTATCTGAGCAATTGGAGGCGGGGGAAGGGGGAACCAGCATTCATTGTGTAGCCTTAGGTGAAGTTCACTACTTTGACAGCTTCATGAAGGTCTTGGCCATGAAGGTTTTCAGGCATTTTTTGAACAATTAAAGCTTGGTAGTGTATGAAGTCCTGAAAGCATAATGCATTGCATATATGTGACCAGGCCATTAGTTTTACTTGTTCTTGCCCTGGTGCAATCTAAGCAGATTACAATACACTGCTCCCATTGAATGTGGAAATCTTTGTCTCCTGATATGTCGAGTAATCATTTTCTTCTTGAGGGAGTTGCACGGCTTTACAAAAGAATCTTCAATAGAAGCATCAGCAATATACCTAAGAAACTTCAGAAGTTATGAAACACCAGAGTTTCTGACTAAGGAATTTGAATTGCTAAATAATCACTTTTCATGAGTTTTGAAAACAGTTGTTTTCGGACATCCACAGCCATGTTGCTAATACACCTGCAAAACAATATTTATCAAAAGCACTGTTTTTCAATTTGGTAATCACCGCATGACCTGTAACTTTGGAAACTATTTTCATTATTTGTACATTTTATTTTTTCTTTGAGGCATGATTTGGAACATCTGGACATGGTCCTCTTCACAAAACCAATCCATGTTTCAAAATCACCCCTTAATCAGAACCAAACTCCAGTGAAGACTGACGTATGCAGCATGAGCATATGAAACTCAGTTGTGCTCTCAGACCTTAGAAATTGCAGCCAATATGTGTGGATTTCAGTTCAGTGACACATTTCGTCATGATTTGTGTGCATGGGTACTTGCAATTGGTGTTGTCCATAACATTTTTTTTAATGGTTCATATACTGTGTTCTGGAAGGAAAAGCTACGTACACAAAGAGGCTGACTTTTATTAGCAGAGGTGCTACTAGTCTACTGTGCATACTTGTGTCCTGCCTTAGTCTGCAGTGAACTATCATTTGACGTTCTCACATCACAAAAATATTGTGGTGTTAAAAGAACTTGCCATTAGCGTGTGTATTCATTGTCATTTAAAATGTACTGAATTATGTTTTGCAGAACTTTTTAGATTTTTGGGGATCTTCCCATCACCACACAAGTTGCAACCCATTACTGGGGTAACTCCTGCTTTAAAAGAAGAAACGCCAAATTCCATTATCATGGTTGGCTGTTAAATCAGTACTGGAGGCAATGACAACATAAAGTTTCTGGAGACTTCCCGTTATTAAACACTTAGGCTTGGTCTACACTTACCCCCCAAGTCGAAGTAAGGTACGCAAATTCAGCTACATGAATAACGTAGCTGAATTCGACATACCTTACTTCGAACTTACCGCGGTTCAGACGCGGTCCACACGCGGCAGGCAGGCTCCCCGTCGACTCCGCGGTACTCCTCTCGTTGAGATGGAGTACCGCAGTCGACGGCGATCACTTCCTGGTTTGATTTATCGCGTCCAGACCAGACGCGATAAATCAAACTCGGAACTTCGATCCCCAGCCGCCGAACTAGCGCGGCAGTGTAGACCAGCCCTTAGTTTAACCTTCCAGTCTTAACCCCCTAACCTCATGCATTGTTCTTTGGAGGCTGCTCACAATACCCAACATAGTAGCAAGTACTCCTGCTAAGTAACAACAATAATACAATTTAATAAGCCAAAAATGAAAAGCCCATCATCTAGATTTCCAACCCTTTTCTTCTGTGCTTGGCTCAGGTTTCTGCATTTCTTTTTTCCATGTACGGAAAGAAAGGGGAAACTTTCTGTTGCCTTAAGAGTCATCTAACTCACTTGGAGGCCCTGCTTATTTTTAAAATAGCCAGTCACGACTTCCCACTATTAGCAGTGTTGTTCTGGGCCATCAAAACCTTGGTCATTATCAGCGGAGTGTTTTCCCCATTTAGGAGTAAGGAATGTATAAACTCGTAACTTCACCTTGACAATTTCTTAGATGCAGAAAGAATTACTGGATACTGAGCTTGATTTGTACAAGAAGATGCAGGCTGGTGAAGAAGTAGCTGAACTAAGAAGAAAGTACACAGAACTGCAACTTGAAGTATGTTTGTTTTTTATTTCTTCAGTATAGTATCTTTTCTTTCATTTAGTATATTTTGCTTAACTTGCATGTTACTTTACAGTGTAATCTGTTGTGCAATTAAAATAGTTTAAAAAAATCATCTTTTGGTAAGTAGTACACAACCCTTTTCTCTTAGAGTCAAGGTGGGTGAGTTAGTATCTTTCATTGGAATAGCTTCTGTTGTTGGACGAGACAAGCTTTTGAGCTACACAGGGCTCTTCTTCAAATCTGCAAAAAGTAATCAGTGTTGCAGATAAATCCAAGATGGGACAGATTGTTAAGCATAACACGTTGCAGGAGACCAGTTAAAGGACAGTGGGCAATCAACACCTGTGCAGACATGGGGCAAAGGAGAATTAGTGGGTTGCACATTGGTGTAACGAGTCCTAAAACCAGTGTCTCTAAGCCTCTGAATTTTGGTATCTAGCAAAGTTATGAATTTAACTTCCCAGGCTCATCTTGGTGTTGTGCAGGTTTCATTTGAGACGAGGACCGAGAGATCCAATGTAGAGTGATTGCTTTGTGAAAAGTGTTCGCCCACAGATGATAGGGTGTTTTTGTCTTTTATCATTTTTCTGTGAAAGTTTAACTGTAGACATCTATATCCAAGAAACCCAGGGATCACCATGCTTCCCTGGATCCAGGAACCACTCCAAACAGCAAAAAATCTGTTATCTACAGCCAGGCACTCAGTTACTGCAGCATATGCTCTGAGGAGAAAGCCCAGGATACACATTAACACACTTAAAACTGCCTTCACCAAACAAGGACACTCCACCAGAGAAGTAGATCATATCATGGAACTGGCCACCCAAGTACCTCAATGGAGCTGGCTTCAGTACGGAAAAAACACAACCCACCAACCACCACACAGTGGAACCCATATGGGATATCATCAAACAATTGTTGATTGTCCGTTTCACTTTAACTGGTCTCCTGCAACATGTTAATGCTTATGTTTAACTATCTGTCCCACCTTGCATTTATCTGTGACACTCTGATTACTTTTTCCAGCCCTGAGGGCAATCTCTTTGTCTCTTGAAAGCTTGTCTGTTCCACCAACAGAAGTTTGTCTAATAAAAGATATTACCTCACCCACCTTGTGTCTCTCATATCCTGGGAGCAATGTGGCTATAACAACACTACAAATGTTTGCTCTTAGGGCATTTAGCAGGGATGCTTCACATCTTCAGTCTCTGGACAGTACTCAGAAGTATGCCATTCTGGCTGTCTTCCATTTTGATCATTCAGCTGCTGATGTACTGTAAAGATTTTTAAAGGGTATTGTCACCTGATATTTTATAGATTTGCAGTAGGTAACTTTTGTTAGCATGCATTTTTAAAATTGTGTCTGTAGATGGTGCTGTGGGTGTTTATAAAGAAAGGCTAAAGCTGTCCTTACTTATTCTTTTCTTTAAAGGAACATCAGCATGTTAAAAATAGCCTAATATTAACAAAAGTGTTAAATGTACTAGAGATAAACAATGTTCTTCTCTAATAGTTGTTTTAAAAGGTTGTAGGTTAACTCTTGTCCTGAGATTAAAATTCCATTACAAAAACTATATGTAAATAGAATTTGTTCAAGAAATGCGCCATGTACAAAAATATATGCCTGCATTTCTTTTAGAAAGGCTTGTTTGAAAAATAGTCATACCAGCTTTTAAAAAAAAAGTCTGATTTTCATATCACTTACTTTTAAGCAATTTTATGTGCCATTCAGGATTACTAATTAATAATTATTAAAATGCTCTGGAATGTGTAATATCTATTTATTGAATATATTTATAAGATACTGTAATCTTTTCTTTACCATAAGTTTATGGGGCCTAATTGTCTGCAATTAAAAATTAACTGAAAGTTTTGCTGATAGTGTGTGTATCAAGATGGAATATAGCTTGCTCTTTAACTATAGTTGCTGGGCAGTGCTGACAATTGATAACATGTCTTTCTGTAGTTACACTGAGCAGACCACATGGAAATTGCATACATTTTCAAACAATACATTTTTAAGTGTTAAGGAAAATAAATGTACTTTCATAAATGTACTAGGAGTGTACATAAAAGCTGTGAAATAAATTTCACATAATTCAACTGCTTACCAATATGCAAAATATTAGATTTTCAGAAAACTGAAGAAGTTATTATGCTTAACTTGCATCTTGATTATTACTTCCTTGCTGGCTAACATATGCTTTCCTATTGGTGCTCTCATTTGCACTGTGTAAACTATTTCTGGCAATTCCCTTTTGTTAAAATAATTTCTATAACCAAAAAGAAAATTGGCATTTGTAGGCCTCTTTTTAACTAATGCTGAGACAATAGTGTTAATTCCTTACAGCATTTTTCTTTTCCAAATGGCCTTGTAATGCCTTGATGATAGGTTGTAAAACTTATACTTCTGAAATACTTATTGCGGCAAAAATACTGTCACTTTTATTTACATTTCATATGAGAGATATGTGTGGATCTTGTACTGCAAGATTTTGAGAGGCTTTTCATATGAATTTCAACAGGGAGGTAGTCTTGGGGAACAAAAATTATTTGCAATCTATAAAAAGAAACTTTCCCAAATAAGTTAGCTTGAGGGCAAACATCTGGCATGGGAAATATCATCTTGACCATTTAAAAATTGGGAAAGTTAAAAGCTACATGAAAACAGGTTCTTATAATACAAAGTGTCAAGCCACGTTCACTGTTTACAGTGCAACCAGCTGCATCTATAATATGCTTCTAAATTGCAGAGACCAATAAGATACACATTATATCAAATATGTGCCTGTATGCTTAATTACATGGCCACTTAACTGTTGAATCCAAATATTTGGAGTAGATCACAAGCATGATGATTGGAATTCCTGGAAAAGAAAACTACATGTTTTGGCATCTCAATCAGTATGAGTGGTTCTGAAGTCTTTCTTCCTTCAGGCAAAAGGAGGATATGAGATGCAGTTTACAATATTCCAATATTATATGAGGAAACAAGGAATCACATTGCCTTCCTTGCTCAGCAGTAATATTTTAGGACTGGTGTATTAAGTTCAGATTTATCTAATAGCCCTCAAGTTGTCAGGGAAAGGCATTCTTATAGCCTGAGTCACAAGCTGCGTTGTGATTCCTAAAAGACTTGGTAGTATAGTCTCTATTCAGAAAGTGGAGTGATTGGTAAAGAGACTGGTGTTTCAAGGACCACTCAACGTATATCCTGTTCATGGCTTAAGTGAAGAGGGATTCAGATTTCCTGAAGGATGTCTTCCTGTTTGATTTGGTTCAGGACTTTCTATAAAGTTTATCTTCCATTATCCCTGTTTCCACAAAGTCTGCAAGATGCCTGAAGCAATGGCTGTGTCTACTTCTGCGTTTGTATAGTGCCTAGTAAAATGGGGCTCCAGTGCTGATCAGGGTCCTCTGGGCTCTACTGAAATATAAATATTAACAATGAGAGATACTTTACTGGATTCCCTCGGTGTATCAGTTCTGGTATTCAGATCTTCTGGGCCTGTCATCAGTCTCTAATTTTTCCTGTATTTCTGAATCTTCTGTTTAAGAGTAAGGTCAAATTCTCTGTCATCACTGGGCTGCTTGGATCATGGTACCTTATTAGAAATTAAGGTGTTCTCAGGAAGTGCACAATGTATTTTTACGCTCTCAAAAGGCATTTACAAGAAAATGTAGTGTTCTAAAATGAATGAGCTTTTCACTAGGGATCTTGGCTGTCAAATTGTCACCTTTTGTCAACATCAATTCCTACATTCTTGGACTGCCAAAAAAAAAAAAAAAAAAGCCAAGACAGTCTTGCTATTGTTAAGTGCACTTGGCAGCCATTTCTGCTTACCATCCATTAATACAAAGCTTTTCTGCCTTCAGTCATTGTAGGATTACAAGATATTTGAAAGCACTGATGTGTATACATCAGCTTCAGAATCTCCTCCATCTCGGGACTTCAGTATGGTGCTTACAAGATTGATCTGTGTAAATTCTTACTCTGGCACCCATCACTGTGCTATGAGTACTTCACAAAATTATAAATTATACACAAATGTATTGTTAATTCTGTCAATCTCTCCCTTTATGTCTCCAGAAATTGGACTCTATTTTGTGGGTCCAAGAGAAGAGATTAGTGTTTAATACAGGAAGGCTAAACCAAAGAGTTGTGTGTTGCATCCTAATCTAAAGACAGTGGTGTTCATATGGTCATGACTTCTGGCCCATAGAGTTGTACTTCCCATTTGTAATTTTCTGCGTACATGAGTTTCACCCTTGACATTGATAATTCTGTTGTCTCAGTGGAACACAGCTGTTTTGGGAGGTCATGATCAAATCTCTCCAGACAATGGAGAGATTTGAAGATAAGGATCGGAACTTTGAATTTCACCCTGTTCTCAACGGGGAAGCAACTACGGAGAGTGGAGGACTTTTTCTAGTGTCCGGTGTTTATCTGTAGTTTTTTTAGATTCAAGGTTTCATTCTTAGGTACAGGGAGTTACAATAATCATGCCTAGAGGCCATGGGTGAATGAATTATTGTGGCTAAATTTAAAATTGACTGGCGTTGGCATTTGTCTTGATATCCATGAATAGACTAGAGAATTTTGTATGACTGTGGCTGTTTGGATGTATTGAAATGAGGAATCGAGGTAAACACCAAAGCAGAAGAGTAGGGTGGAGGGTGATGTTATAGCGGTGGCAAGTTTTTTGGAGTCCTTTTTAATCCCATCATCAGTACCTTAATTTAAGCCAGTGGCTCTCAAACTTTTTTTACTGGTGACCCCTTTCACATAGCAAGCCTTTGATTGCGACCCTCCTTATAAATTAAAAACACTTTTTTATATATTTAACATTATAAATGCTGGAGGCAAAGCGGGGTTTAGGGTGGAGGTTGACAGCTCATGACCCCCTATGTAATAACCTTGCGACCCCCGGAGGGGCCCTGACCCCCAGTTTGAGAACCCCTGATTTAAGCTCTTCTGGATTCAGTTCTAGGCAGTTGTTAAGTCACTTGCTGATTGCAGACAGGCCCTTCCCTTGGAAAACTCGTGTGGCGAGGTGCTGCTTGCATCTTGTGTGCATGTGGAGTAGAACTGGATGTCTTCTGCATATTGCTCACATTTTAGTCCCTGCTTTTTCATGATCTCCCTTAGTGACTTAGGGACCCACAGATAAGGGTTCTGGAGGCTGGGGAATAGAATCCTCCCTTATTCTCAGGGTGAGTGGCATAAAAGGAGCACATTGCATAGTCACCTGTATCAAATACTGTAGGTGTCCAGCAAAGGGTTGTCTGACCTATGCCCGTGACCAGGAGATCATTCTGTAGAGTCACCAGTGTGCTCTGTTCCATGTCTTGGCCTGACTCCTGATTAACAGGGCTGTAGCATATTGGCCGTATCGAAGACCATGTCTACACTACAAACTCTGGTTGACACAAGTTACATCAGCGTACGGTTACCAAAGTTAGTATGTCACTTGTGTATGTGCATATTTGGCTGCTTGCATCAGCCCTGCATGTACAAACTAGGAGTGCTTGTGTCGATGCAAAGAACGGTGTACCATGGGTAGGTAACCCATTGTGCCACATGCTGCCATCTGGATTCACAATGTGGAATAGAAATGAGTCATGTAGTCATCTCTGGGAGCTAGTGGTCAAGTTTCCAGCATGCAACTTTCTCCATCCCATAATGTCATCCATATATATATATATATATATATATTTTGTATTCCACAAACCTGCATGGCACTTCTCAGTGTCCAGTATCTTTGACAAGGAGCATGGAGCCTGCAGAGTTATCTGTTCTCATGAACATTGCAAATACAGGACTCATGCTTCTCCTGTACTTGCAGACCTGCAGGAAATTCTCCAACAATGCGGGGACATGACAATTAAAAACAATTCAAGGCTGTTGTGCTCATGGAGCAGTTGTAGGTGGAGGTGTGCCACTTCTGTGCCCAAGAAATGAGCATTGACTGGTGGGATCACATTGTAAGACAAGTTTGTGATAATGAGCAGTGGCTGCAGAACTTCTGGATGCGAAAGAGACAGTGGAGAAGCAAGTGGTCATCACACTCTGGAACCTTGCAATGTTGATTTCCCACTGACTAGTAGCAACCCATTTTGGAGCTGGAAAATCCACAGTGGTGGTCATTGTCATGCAAGTGTGTAAGGCCATTAATCGTTTCCCTCAGCAATGTACAGAACATAATTGATGGATTTTCAGCAACAAGGTTCCCAAACTATGGTAGGGTTGATAGATGACATGCACTCCCTACTTTGGCACCAGCCCACCTTGCCACAGAGTACAGCAACAAACTCTCAAGTTTCATTCTTTCTTGCGGTTATCAAAGAATTATGGGGATCTGTGGGATTAGTAAAGAAGCAGTAGATGTTTCAGGGCCAGAATCTCTATGGCTTTCCTTGAGTGGTCAGTGACTCACTAGATTGACTTGCCATGGTCTCTTATTGAGGAGGATTAACTTGTAAGGATTCGCTGGCGTTTACTGGGTACTGAAATGGATTACTATGTGTGATGCTTTTTGTCTGGAGTTAGAGTGGATTCTAATCTTAGTTTTGATATGATAGTAGAAAACCCAAGATAGGGGGAATGTTTCATGTTTCCATTTCCGTTGTGTGATCATCTGAGTGTGTGTAGTTCTTGAGATTGAGCAACCAAGAGTGCAAAGTGTGAAGCAAGCCATGGTTAAAGACCATTATACTAAAGATGTTGTCACGATAGTAGCTGAGGTGTCCTAGGACAATAAGTCTTGGAAACTTTGTAGATAATTTCATGGAGGATAGGACAATCAGTGGCTATTAGCCAGGGTGGGCAGGGATGCAAAACCATGATATGAAGTGTCCCTAGCCTCTGTTTGCCAGAAGATGGGAATGGGCAACATGGGATGGATCACTTGATGGTTACCTGTTCTGTTCCTTCCCTCTGAAGCCTTGGCCGCTGTCAGAAGACCCAGCTGACCCAGTATGGCCATTCTTATGTTCTTGTGTTTTTATGTTCAATGACATACTCTCTCAGCTTCTCTAGGAAACTGGATTAAAAGGCTGCAAACTACTTGTCTCTGGGTTCATGGAATAATTAGAACATCTTGTATTTTGCCCTATTCATCAGGCTGTACACCACTGACATATTTAGAGACATAAGGCCAGGGGTGAAAGTAATATTAAACACTTACTGGTATGGGGGCCCGACTCTGGGCCCCCAGAAGGGGCGGGGACTTGAGCGGAAGGGGCGGCGCTTGGGGTCAGCCAAGCCAAGCCAGCCCATCCATCCATGCTGCCTGGCCTGTGCCACCCCCCATCGGCAGCTGGGGGGTCGGAGGGAAGGGGCAATGACGTTAAAGCGCTACCCCACTGTTCTGTTCCTAACACTGCTATTTGTTGCATTTGGGTGAAGGTCACATTAGGGAAAGGTGTGACATCTGTCGTTCCTTTTAAAAGAGGACTCAAACATTGAGAGAGCTTTGTCTGAGGGAGTGCATGATGGACCAGTGTCTGACTCCGAATATATCTGGGGCGATTCCTCCCTTACCAGATTCAGAAAATCTTATTGGCCTACTTAATCTTGGTGAGATGGTCGAGATCACGTACCAGGTGGGCTTCTTGCTGTGTTTACTGCAAGAGTTGTCCTTGGGACTCATCTCACTGGCCACCTTACTTTGTGGCCCTATTGGGCACCCTGAGGAGTCCATCAAAAGTGCACTACTTGTCCCATCTCAGCACAGATCTTCTCCACCCCATCCTGCTCCAGGGGCTTCTACGGTTTCTCAGGCCTCTCAACAGCTAGACCTTCCTAGGGTGGTGATGTGGTGGGAGTCTGCTATAGATCACCAGACCAGGGGGATGAGGTGGACGAGGCTTTCTTCCGGCAACTAGCAGAAGTTACTAGATCACAGGCCCTGGTTCTCATGGGAGACTTTAATCACCCTGATATCTGCTGGGAGAGCAATACAGCGGTGCACAGACAATCCAGGAAGTTTTTGGAAAGTGTAGGGGACAATTTCCTGGTGCAAGTGCTGGAGGAACCAACTAGGGGCAGAGCTCTTCTAGACCTGCTGCTCACAAACCGGGAAGAATTAGTAGGGGAAGCAAAAGTGGATGGGAACCTGGAAGGCAGTGACCATGAGATGGTCGAGTTCAGGATCCTGACACAAGGAAGAAAGGAGAGCAGCAGAATACGGACCCTGGACTTCAGAAAAGCAGACTTTGACTCCCTCAGGGAACTGATGGGCAGGATCCCCTGGGAGAATAACATGAGGGGGAAAAAGGAGTCCAGGAGAGCTGGCTGTATTTTAAAGAATCCTTATTGAGGTTGCAGGAAAAAAAATCCCAATATGTAGAAAGAACAGTAAATATGGCAGGCGACCAGCTTGGCTTAACAGTGAAATCCTTGCTGACCTTAAACGCAAAAAAGAAGCTTACAAGAAATGGAAGATTGGACAAATGACCAGGGAGGAGTATAAAAATATTGCTCAGGGATGCAGGAGTGAAATCAGGAAGGCCAAATCACACTTGGAGTTGCAGCTAGCAAGAGATGTTAAGAGTAACAAGAAGGGTTTCTTCAGGTATATTAGCAACAAGAAGAAAGTCAAGGAAAGTGTGGGCCCCTTACTGAATGAGGGAAGCAACCTAGTAACAGAGGATGTGGAAAAAGCTAATATACTCAATGATTTTTTTGCCTCTGTCTTCACGAACAAGGTCAGCTCCCAGACTGCTGCACTGGGCAGCACAGTATGGGGAGAAGATGACCAGCCCTCTGTGGAGAAAGAAGTGGTTCGGGACTATTTGGAAAAACTGGACGAGCACAAGTCCATGGGGCCGGATGCGTTGCATCCGAGGGTGCTAAAGGAGTTGGCGGATGTGATTGCAGAGCCATTGGCCATTATCTTTGAAAACTCATGGGCGTTCAGGGGAGGTCCCGGATGACTGGAAAAAGGCTAATGTAGTGCCCATCTTTAAAAAAGGGAAGCAGGAGGATCCGGGGAACTACAGGCCAGTCAGCCTCACCTCAGTCCCTGGAAAAATCATGGAGCAGGTCCTCAAGGAATCAATTCTGAAGCACTTAGAGGAGAGGAAAGTGACCAGGTACAGTCAGCATGGATTCACCAAGGGCAAGTCATGCCTAACTAACCTAATTGCCTTCTATGAGGAGATAACTGGCTCTGTGGATGAGGGGAAAGCAGTGGATGTGTTATTCCTTGACTTTAGCAAAGCTTTTGATACAGTCTCCCACAGTATTCTTACCAGCAAGTTAAAGAAGTATGGGATGGATGAATGGACTATAAGGTAGATAGAAAGCTGGCTAGATCGTCGGGCTCAACGGGTAGTGATCAATGGCTCCATGTCTAGTTGGCAGCCGGTTTCAAGTGGAGTGCCCCAGGGGTCGGTCCTGGGGCTGGTTTTGTTCAATATGTTCATTAATGATCTAGAGGATGGCGTGGACTGCACTCTCAGCAAGCTTGCAGATGACACTAAACTGGGAGGAGTGGTAGATATGCTGGAGGGTGGGGACAGGATACAGAGGGACCTAGACAAATTAGAGGATTGGGCCAAAAGAAACCTGATGAGGTTCAACAAGGACAAGTGCAGAGTCCTGCACTTAGGACGGAAGAATCCCATGGACTGTTAGGCTAGGGACCGAGTGGCTAGGAAGCAGTTCTGCAGAAAAGGACCTAGGGGTTACAGTGGACGAGAAGCTGGATATGAGTCAACAGTGTGCCCTTGTTGCCAAGAAGGCTATTGGCATTTTGGGCTGTATAAGTAGGGGCATTGCCAGCAGATCGAGGGACGTGATCGTTCCCCTCTATTCGACATTGGTGAGGCCTCATCTGGAGTACTGTGTCCAGTTTTGGGCCCCACACTACATGAAGGATGTGGAAAAATTAGAAAGAGTCCAGCGGAGGGCAACAAAAATGATTAGGGGGCTGGAGCACATGACTTATGAGGAGAGGCTGAGGGAACTGGGATTGTT
>NW_020664372.1:7143711-7166994 GCF_002925995.2 Terrapene triunguis | reverse complement strand
AGAGGCTGAGGGAACTGGGATTGTTTAGTCTGCAGAAGAGAAGAATGTGGCGGGATTTGATAGCTGCTTTCAACTACCTGAAAGGGGGTTCCAAAGAGGATGGATCTAGACTGTTCTCAGTGGTACCTGATGACAGAACAAGGAGTAATGGTCTCAAGTTGCAGTTGGGGAGGTTTAGGTTGGATATTAGGAAAAACTTTTTCACTAGGAGGGTGGTGAAGCACTGGAATGGGTTACCTAGGGAGGTGGTGGAATCTCCTTCCTTAGAGGTTTTAAAGGTCAGGCTTTACCAAGCCCTGGCTGGGATGATTTAGTTGGGAATTGGTCCTGCTTCGAGCAGGGGGTTGGACTAGATGACCTCCTGAGGTCCCTTCCAACCCTGATATTCTGTGATTCTATGATTCCTGAGTTTGTCTTGGTCCAACCTGCAGACTAAAGTTCACATGGGAATCCATCCCATCCAAGTAGAAGAGCTGTCTCCTCTTAATACTTTCTCTTCTCCTGATGAGGTACTACTTTGAGTCCTTGTCACCAGCACCAGATGACTTTAGGACTTACCGAGATCTTATGAGAAAGGGTGGAAGCAGCTGTGGGCGTGAAAGCCGAGTTTGTGCTGGAGTCTGTCCTCAAACTCTGTGATATTTTGCAGTCCTCAGGTCCAGACGGAGTAGCCTGCCTATTAATGAGGCACTGTAAGATTTTGCAGGCCCCTTTGGCAGACTGCAGCCACCCTTACCCTGTCAACAAACAGATGCTATCAGGTACCTGTTCAGTGTTGTGAGCCATTGTGTTCACATCCAACCTTGGGCTTCCTGGTACTCAGCTGCAAATGAATGTTAGTGCCAAAGACATTTTCACACTACACCATAAGAAAAAATGCTAATGAAACTAGATTTATTTGGCAGGAAAATATAGTTCTACTCGAATCTACAGTTGCACATTTCTAACTATGAGGCGCTTCTGTCTAAATATGATTATATGTATTGTGACTCCATGAGTAAATTCACCATAAGAAGATTGTTGTGGCTTCAGAACTTGGGCATACGTGCAGAAGTGCAACAGATCATTGAGGACTTGCCCTTTGAGGGATCTCTGGTCTTTTTTGTCAGATAAGAGAGGAGATGAGGCCTGACATAGCCTCAGGGACTCACTTGCCACACTGTTCACTAGGGATCTACATGCCAGCTCCCTGAAAGAAGCAATACAGACCACAACAACAACTATGACAACCTTTCTACCAACCCATTCTTATTCTGTCAAATAGGGTCTCATATCACAGAGGAGGCATCATTTGCCTCTTAGTCATTGACTAAACAGCAACTAGCAGGATTGAACCAGTCCATTTGACTGCCCACGAGAGAGAAGAAAACCAGTAATATAAGTTCTTCCTTTTTCTTCCCCTCCCTTTGGGGACAGATTCTGCCGTTTTGTGGTGCTTGGATATCCATCACCTCACACCATTGGGTCCTGAGTTCCATGAGGCTGGGGGCTTATGTACACAAACACGTAGTTCACAGTAAACTTGATTGTAAATCTACCCCTCACTAGCCTGCTGTGCACTAAGTGTGCATCTGGCTCCTGCTGCCATGCACTAAAGTTCCATAGAACTTGTTAATCTACTCCTGTTTCAAAACAGAGTAAATTGACATCACTACAGAGCATTTAGTGTCAGCATCAAGGTCCACACAGGCATGTAGTGCTCAATAGGCTAGTGCAGGATAGATACATACCCCAGGATTGACCCTTGGGGCACTCCGCTTGATACCGGCTGCCAACTAGACATCGAGCAGTTGATCACTACCTGTTGAGCCCGACAATCTAGCAGGCTTTCTATCCACCTTATAGTCCATTCATCCAATCCATACTTCTTTAACTTGCTGGCAAGAATACTACAGGAAACCATATCAAAAGCTTTGCTAAAGTCAAGATAAATCATGTCCACCACTTTCCCCATATCCACAGAGCCAGTTATCTCATCATAGAAGGCAATCAGGTTGGTCAGGCATGACTTGCCCTGGGTGAATCCATGTTGACTGTTCCTGATCACCTTCCTCTCCTCCAAGTGCTTCAAAATGGATTCTTTGAGGACCCACTCCATGATTTTGCCGGGGACTGAAGTGAGGCTGACAGGTCTGTAGTTCCCCAGGTTCTCTTTCTTCCCTTTTTTAAATATGGGCACTACATTTGCCTTTTTCCAATCGTCCGGGACCTCCCCGGATTGCCACGAATTTTCAAAGATAATGGCCAATGGCTCTGCAATCACATCAGCCACCTTCCTCAGATGCATTAGATCTGGACCCATGGACTTGTGCACGTCCAGCTTTTCTAAATAGTCCTTAACCTGTTCTTTCACCACTGAGGGCTGCTCACCTCCTCCCCATACTGTGTTGCCCAGTGCAGCAGTCTGGGAGCTGACCTTGTCTGTGAAGACCGAGGCAAAAAAAGCATTGAGTACTTCAGCTTTTTCCACGTCATCTGTCACTATGTTGCCTTCCCTATTCAGTAAGGGTCCCACGCTTTCCCTGATCATCTTCTTGTTGCTAACATACCTGTAGAACCCCTTCTTGTTACCCTTCACATCTTTTGCTAGCTGCAACTCCAATTGTGCCTTGGCCTTCCTGATTACACCCCTGCATGCTCTAGCAATATTTTTATTCTCCTCCCTAGTCATCTGTCCAAATTTCCACTTCTTGTAAGCTTTCTTTTTGAGTTTAAGCTCACCAAAGATTTCACTGTTAAGCCAAGCTGGTCGCCTGCCATATTTTCTGTTCTTTCTGTACATTGGGATGATTTGTTCTTGCGCCCTCAATAAGGCTTCTTCAAAATACAGCCAGCTTTCCTGGCTGTATTTTAATTTAATTTAATTATAATATAATGTAATTATAACTGCCAGGGTGCTTGCCTCACTGGACAGGTGGAAGAATCCCACTAGTGATTTATAGAGCAGTGCTGCCCTACTCAACTCCTCTTCCATCCATTACTTTGGCTACTGATGCTTCCTTCCTAGGGTAGGGAGCTCATTTAGAGAAGCCTCAAACACAAACTATATGTCGAAGGAAGAAGAATCACTCCACATCAGTATGTTGGAGCTATGAGCCATACGCAAAGCCTGTCAAGTCTTTCTACCTTGAATCAAAGACTAAACTATCCAAGTCCTCCAGGACAACATGACACCGATGTTTTATGTCAACAGGCAGGGAAGTGCCATATCCATACCGTTATGTGACAAGGCCATCCACCTATATAACTCTTGCATCCAGAATGAAATCACTCTGTCAGCATTTCACCTGGGAGCTCAGAATGTCCTAGCAGACCACCTCAGCAGGACTTTTCGGGAGGATCATGACTGGTCATTGAAGCACAGTATACTCAGATTTATTTTTTTGCAAGTGTGGGATTATCAGTATGAACCAGTTCGCAACAAGACAGAACAGAAAGTGCTATCAGTTCTATTTCAGAGCAAGTCTGAGCCCAGGCTCTCTTTCAGATGCTTTCCTCCTTCCCTGGAGGTCAACTCTGATGTATGAGTTTCCTCGAGTACCACTCATACACAAGGTCATACTCAAGCTGTAACAGGATTGGGAGAGATTATACTGATAGCCCATTCTTGGTTGAGGCAATATTTTTTCTCAGACCTACACAGACCATTCAACCAACATTAACATTTTGTCCAGGCAGGGAAGGGGACATTCTCTATCCTCATTATGGTCAAGTACTTCACTCAAACCCAGACTGAGTTCCCGGACTGCTTTCTTTGCTATCCACCCTCCTATACAAAAGTGTTTGGTATTCTCTAACTCTATGGTGGTTAGATTCTCTAAACAGGTAAACAGAATTTACTCTCCCCTCACCTCTCAGTTAAGCAGCTGGTTCCTCCTTGATACTTGACCCTTGTATTGTCAGCTTTTAATCGGACCTCTGTTTGAGCCTTTAACAACCTGCCCCTTAGCCTACCAGTCAGCCAGTTTCTTTCTTTTTGGCTATCACATCTGCAAGAAGAGTAGGTGAGCTGCAGGCTTTAATGGTGGGACACCCCGTACACTGTTTTCTTTAAAGTCTCCATGAGGGCACGTCCAAAATTTATTCCGAAAGTGGTGTACAACTTCCACCTTAATCAGGCTGTCTATTTACTCACCTTTTTTCTCTAAGCCTCATATGCATAAGGACAAGGAAAGGCTCCATACATTAGACATCTGATGTGCCCTGTCCTCCTATATAGACAGGACTAAATCATTTAGCTAATCTCCATGTCTTTTCGTGCAGATATAATGAAAGGGCAGATGATGTCAGCTCAGAGACTTTGTTACTGGATAACTGTGTATAACAAGAAGTTATGAGGTAACAAACACTTTAGCTCCTTCAAAGGTGTGAGCTCATTCCACCACAGCTCAAGCAACTTTCTTTGCCTTCTTGAGAGATGTGCCTATAAAAGACATGTGTAAAACGGGAACCTGGACATCAGTGCGTGCTTTTGCCAAGTATTATGCGATTATTGCTACCTGCAGAACTGACTCAAACTTTGGAAGAACAGTCCTGTAGTCTCTCTTCAAACAGATTCCTTGTTCCACCACCACAGTGGGAGTCACTTAAGAGGAATAGACATATGCAAGCACTCGAAGAAATCATGGTTACTTATCTGTATTATAAGTGTTGTTCGAGATGCATTGCACATGTCTATTTCACTACCTTCCCTTCATCTCTGCTTCACAATGTATTCATCACAATGCCAGCGTGAAGGAACTGAAGGAGTATCAGGGCAGCTCTACCCTTTATACCTTCGGCATGAAGCAGTGCAGGGAGCATGCTCTGCCCTGACAGGTACTGCTACATAGAACTCTCTGGCTCAAATGCTCTGAGCGCGTGCACACACTTAAGTGATTTGCAACACATCTCATATAACAAAGGTAACCGTTTTTTTCAGAATCATAAAGGCATTCACAATGGTTCCTGAGGACAAGTCTGAGAGTTAGTTTACTTGAATTTTGAAGGTGATCATCTTAAAATGCTTAATTTTATTTGAAACAAAACCTTGCTAGGAATAAGTCTCAAAATTTGACATTAAACAAAGATTGTGATTGGAACATGATTGTATTTTAATTTGGTGAAAATAATGTTTAGATCATATGTGTTGTAGACTGAAGTTATGTTTAAACTTTTTAGGCTGCCAAACGAGGGATTCTTTCTTCTGGTCGTGGTAGAGGAATTAATGCACGAGGTCGGGGTGCATCACGTAGCAGAGGCAGAGGAATACGAGGCCGGGGTCGCGGAAGAGGGGTTCCAGTTCATGCAGTTGTGGATCATCGACCGAGGGCACTGGAGATCTCTGCATTCACAGAAAGTGATAGAGAAGATCTTCTTCCTCATTTTGCGGTATGTAGTAACTTCAACATTTCTCCTTCTTGGATTTAGTAGTTTTGTGGTAGTGCAGGGAAAAACTTCCAAGGGGTGATTCTAATCAACTAGAATCCAGTATTTAATTAACCAAGGAGTTCTAAAGTAGGTTCTCTACCTTTAAAAAGAGCTTTCTGTTTCTAAACTATGGAAGGACTTCAAACAAGGTAGGGAAAAGAAAAAAATGAACTTTTACTTAACTCTGGTGGCATTCTTTAGAAACAGCTGAGTAAAGTATTAATATGTGACAGGCAGAAAATAGTCCAGACCAAGGTGCACGAATGCCCGATGCCTCTTCAATGGCAGGGAACTGATTAAGTGAGATGTATCAAGATGATCTTGCAAAGTGACTAACACCCCATGCTTTAGAACAGAGGTGGGCAAACTGCGGCCCACAGGCCACATCCGGCCCGCGGGACCGTCCTGCCCGGCCCTGAGCTCCTGGCCCCTCGCTCGCTCCACCTCTCCCCCGCAACCTCAGCTCGCTCACTCCACCGCCGGCGCAATGCTCTGGACGGCGGAGTTGTGAACTCCTGGGGCAACGCAGCTGCAGAGCCCGGCCTGACCCGGTGCTTTGTGCTGCGTGGTGGCGACGGCGTAGCCTGGCTCCAGCCGGGTGGTGCGGCTGTAGTGCCACCAGCCACCGGTGCTCCAGGCAGCGTGGTAAGGGGGCAAGGAGCAGCAGGGGTTGGATAGAGGGCAGGGGAGTTTGGGGGGAGTGGTCAGGGGGTGGGGGTGTAGATAGGGATCGAGGGGGAGAACAGGAGGTTGAATTGGGGCAGGGGTCCCGGAGTGGGGCAGTCAGGAAGGAGGGGGGGTTGGAAGGGGTGGCGGGGGGTAGTCAGGGGCGGGGGTTCCGGGGGCAGTCAGGCGACAGGGAGAAGGGGTGGTTGGATGGGGCAGGGGTCCCGGGGAGGGCTGTCAGGAATGAGAGGAGGGGTTGGATGGGGCAGGAGTCCCGGGGGGGGTGTGAGGGGAATAGGAGGTGGGGGCCGGGCCATGACCCCCTCCCCTAACCGGCCCTTCATACAGTTTATGAAACCCGATGCAGCCCTCAGGCCAAAAAGTTTGCCTGTCCCTGCTGTAGAAGGAGAAAAATCATCCAAAGTCACTGCCAAAGAAAAGGAGCATAGGAAAAGGGTGAAAGAATCATAAGTGATGCTAAATTGTTCCCTGTTTGTTTACGTGGGTGTTGTGTACACAAGGGAGAGAATCTGGAGGTAAAATTTTCTATGGTCAATTATTCAGTATCCTAGCATTCTATTGTTAGAGTGGTGGTAGTAGTAAGTCCTTGGGTAAAAATCATGCAGAACAACAACTGGTAATGGACTTTTGCCAGAACTGGAAGAGTATAATAATGACAAGAAATCTTGGATTACTCCTCTAAACCACAGAATACCATATTCAAAAGAGATTAACAGACATCTATGTTGTAACAAAACAGGATAATGTGTAAACAAACTGCCTTTTTGGAAATGCACTTGCTTCAACTTTATTTATGCCTGACAGTCCTGTCTCAGTGAGTTATACCCACTTTTTTGAGTTTGAGAGTAGAGACCAGAACTGTACAACAACTGCAAGATCTTAGTACCACTCCCAGAAGTCTGTGTGTTCCCAAAATGGCACACAGACAAAGCCAGAATTCCCTTTTCCTAACTTCTTAATTTTAGGGCTGCAGTTCAAAATTTGATACTGGGTTTATATTTGTCAGCAATCTGTTATATTAGCATATAATTTAGTTGGACTGAAAATCAAACAAGAGGCAAAAATTGCTTGATCTATATCTCTTCTCTTCAAGCCTGCAATGAAGGAGAAACCTATTCATTCTGCAGAGTGGATACTGGTGATGTTACAGAGCTCTCAAAAATAAGTTCAGGCTATCTCACAATCCATTCTCTTGAGATTTAGCACTTGTGCTTCTTACTGGTGGCTGAGAGAGTCCTGCACTGAGATTGTGGAGCAGTCAAGACTGCCTTCTGTTTGCCTTTGAACATTCACCACAACAGGAACAGCCTGTGTACCAGGAACAGGAGTCAATTGTGGCCCAAAGCTCTCAAGATGTGGTTGACTTAGAGGATAAGACATATAATCTTACGTCAATTTTTATTCTTCTATAGCAGTCACATTTCGAGCAGCAGAGTATGGTTATACAAATAGATGTATTGAAATGACTTTTTATTATTATTGGGAAACTTATCTAGTTATTATAAGGACATTAATAAGACTCTTCAGCCAACATTACATTTAAATTTTCAGTTAAAACAATATTTTAAACTCCTCTATTAGGCATTAAAATAAATGTAAATCAGAATTCATAATAATTATACCACTTTTAGTGTAAAGAGTTAATTTTCTGGAAAGTTAGACCTCACATTTAACCTGTGCATATATGTCAAGTCTGAATATTTGCTGATATTACTGAAGTTGTAATTAAAGTTGACCTCTGAAGCTTTTTTGAGTTTACTTTTTCAACTAATTTATGATCCATGAAGAGCTGCTTTTGCCTTTGCTTTTGACAATCTCTGTTTTCATCATAGTTTAAAAAAATAAATAAATAGTGGCTCTGCCCCCTTCCTCTGAAGAAACCAGAGTGAGAAGAACTTGAGCTCCAACCCTTCTTACATCAGTGCTATTTGCATAGCAAGCGGATGCAAATAATAATCTCACTTAACTTGCACGCTGCTAGATTGTATTGTTAACATAGCTAAATTGCTGCCTCTTTGTACAGAGAGACTGAGAGGGGGCAAACTCAGTCTGTAGTCAGTAATTAACATGTCTTTAAACATGGGTTTGGCATGTCACTTTCACAGGAAATAGTTACACAAATTGCAGAAGCAAAGGTGTGTGTTCAAAAACACCGACTTCAAGGCAGAATAAGGGCTGGGAAAAAAGACTTTGGGTTTTTTTTTTTGTAAATATCTAGTAGGATTTAAAAACATAAGCTCACAGTAGTGCCATTAAACATTTTTCCCAAAAAACTTTGCAAGGTCACCTTTAAGATTTTGCATTCTACTATGAGGGAGGTTAATGTACTGTGTTTATTGTCTCCTTATCTGGAGACAGAAGGAAGCTCCTTGTGAAGAGGCGGAGTCTGCATCTGTCAGTGGAAACCTGCTGTGTGGGCATAGGTTTATGGTTATGACATCTCCCATAACTTGGCTTTTCCCTGTTTCAAAGGGTTTAATTGTGGATAGTGTTGCATTTAACTAATTTTATCTTCTTAATAAAAGTGTTTGGGGACTTTGCGGGGTTGGGAAGGAATTTTCTCCCACATCAGATTGGCAGTGACTTTGGATGTTTTTTCTCTTTTTGCAGCATGGGGTCTGAGTCACTTGCCAAGATCATCTTGATATATCTCACTTAATCAGTTCCCTGCCATTGCAGAGGCCTCGGGTATTGGTGCACCTTGGGCCCTACTATTTTCTACCTGTCACACACAATAGTTTAGTCTCCTGTGGACTATAATACTTTAGTCTAATTTTGGTTGTTGAGTTTAATGCGCAGGCGGTGGGTGCTGGGTTGGCGGCCCATAATGACATATGCTTGGAAGGATTAGATTTTTATCTGTAAATGTGGGTAAATGCCGATTTCACCATACATGCACAAACCAATGGGGGAAAAAACTTTCCCTAGATAGTAATAAAAATGTACAAATAGGCAAAGTAAGAAAAATGCTGCTTGAGAATTTGTTTGATTTAGGGATATTTACTTCGTATATTTTGACAAGCCATGTTGACAGTTTGCATTTTAAGGGTTATAATGTTTTGAACCTCAACATCCACTGTCAATAAATAATTTTCTGACCACCACCCCACCTGTAGTTTCCTGCAACTGTGACAATTTAAATTGATAAAAATTGGGGGGAAAGCTTAAAATGTATGCTTTTGTGCAACTGACTATTTAAATGGATAAAAATTCAAAAAAAATCGCACTTTAAACATAAACATCAATATTATGACACTTATCAACAAATTGATGCAGAGTCCTCTGGCACTTCGTCATGTAGCCTACAAAGTTCTACATCAGTGTTTGTTTTTAATAGCTTTGCTCTTAAAGTGTTTGCAACTATATTTCAGACCAAAATACTTCCAGTTGGGAGAAAATATGGTGAGATCATATTTCTCTTGTACAGCAATTTGAAAAAAGTTTGTCTTGGTTTGTATTAATATGTATATTATATGTATAGTTTAAAATATTTTATGGTCCTCTTCTGTAAAACCCTGAATGAGCTAGAGCTCAGTTATCTGAGACCACATCTCTCTGCACTCTAACTACGCAGATGTGATTGTTAGGGATGCTTAAGGTGATGAAGCCCAAGTATGCTCCATAGGGACCAGAGCAGAGCTTTCTTGGTAGAGGACCTTCAGCTCTGGAACTTGCTGTCACTGGAGATGAGACTGAATTTGAGTCTTGTCACCTTTTGGACACATTGCAAGATTAGTCTTTCTGCAGACATTTTCCTGACAGACTGATGGAGTCAGTGGCTCTGAAGGAGAAGAGGAGGAGAGCCATGATTCATCCTTATAGTATGCACTAGTAAATTTTTGTAAAGGGAGTCCAAATACTATAGTGTTCAGTGTTTTAAAGTGCATATAAAAATTATATAGTATTTCTCACAGAGACAAGTTAACCATTAAGGTCTCTTCAGTGTGCATCATTTCCAGTTCTATCTAATTTTCAAGTCCATGTGATTTTTTTTTTTTTTAGGGCTTGTCTACACGGGCTATTTACAGCGCTGCAACTTTCTCACTCAGGGGTGTGAAAAAAACACTCCCCTGAGTGCAGCAAGTTTCAGCGCTGTAAAGCACCAGTGTAGACAGTGCACCAGCACTGGGAGCCGTGCCCCTTGTGGAGGTGGTTTTTTTAGAGTACTGGGAGAGCTGCTCCGCGACCAGACAAGCCACGTTAAAGCACTGCCACAGCAGTGCTTTAGCGTTGCCAGTGTAGACTAGCCCTTAGTACAGCATTTGCATAGAAGAGTAATCTTTCAATTAGTTTACATTTTTCTCTTATTGAAAGCAATATGGTGAAATTGAAGATTGCCAGATAGACGACTCTTCTCTCCATGCGGTGATTACTTTTAAGACGAGAGCAGAAGCTGAAGCTGTAAGTATATTCTTCATATTAAAAGTACTTTAAAAGGATATCTCATATTAGCCATACTTAAATTGAACTAAATTTAAATGTAAGAATTAAGTATAATTTCAATGTAAGAATTAAGTATAATTTCAGAACAGTTGAATCTTATGTTGACTGCTTTTGAGTTGATTATCAAAGAGGAATCCGATAAACACACAGGTTTGATTTTAGATTAAATTAGATTACTGAGTAACATATTTTTTACATAGGACAGGTAAGTATGTTAGCATGTATAGGAAACTCACACTTACTCAGAGTCATGATCTATGTATGGTTCCATGTGATGGTATTTAACTTTGTTTTTTCAAAAATTTAGGAAATTGCCTACAAACTAACTTTAAGTGAAGTCAGGCACTCCAAATGCCAGGTTTAAGATTGTCCCTGGATTTGGCCCCTTTGGTATATGCAATTTGTGATGTTTTGGGGATCACTCAGACCAGTCCAGGGGCTCTTTTACCATCTGCCGTATAACTTTGTGTGCCTTAATGTTATGCTCTCAAGGTTCAGAACCTTGACATCAGTAGCCAGTTTACAAGCATAAAGGTCTGATCCTGGCTTCCGCCAGCCTAAATACTCATTGCAGGATGACTTCAACAGCCTTTCCAGTCTCAGGTCTCCTCAAATCCATCTACCCCAAGCTCTTAAGTACCAGACACTGACTTCTCCCATTTGGTTTGTCACTCCCAAAGGAATTAAACCTGCACCCCAGTTATTACTTCATTTTGGGGGACACACTACACACCATTTGCACAACAGAGACCTTTTGGGGTAAAAAATAAATAAAAGGTTTGTTTAAGGGAAAAGTCACAGATTCAAAGATGAAGTAATAAGGAAAGCAAACACCATACAAGTTACGGAGAAAATAAACATAGACGCAACCTTACACTTACACATTTGAATCCCTTTTAAGACAGGTTACCTATTGCCTTTGCTCAGATTCCCAGTTTATACCATAGCCCTGACGAGGGATCTAGGGTTCATACACAGCCCCCCACCTTTGAGACTATCCCTTAATTCTGGATATCTTTCACTTGAAATCCCTTTCCTTTTCACAATGTTTGCAGGGGTAGTTTTTTGTTTGTTTGTTTGTTAAATTTCTCAGACTGGTGATTCAGAGTGGGGGAAATTCCTTCCTTTCTTAGTTTTCAAGACTGGGGTTTTCTTTTCAGTTGCAAGTTGTTTCAGTGTTTTCCCATTAATGTAATGGCCCATCACTTGTTTTTTCCTTGATTTAAAAGGTACTAGGTGCTTGGAGCTAGCCCCTCCCTGTTGAGAGGTGGAGCTGAATGTTGCAGCACAGATTATGAGCACAGCTTTATATATACATCATTGAGTAAATTCATACCGCAATCTGTGTATACGTATCTCATAATGACCACCAAAGTCAGAACATTACACAAGCTTTCATAAAAGACCTTGGTATATTTTTATACACAATAACAGTGTGTACAGCCACTTGATTCAATTGCTTATTCTTTGAGATTCAGACTCCTTCTCACCTTGAGGGTAAAAGTAAATATTGAATAGTTATCTATGTATTGAGTGCTATCCAAGCTGTCCACTGAACAAGGCAGGTGTTCTGTGGGGAAAAAAGCACATCATCGTGTAACTAAAGACTGTATCATAACGCATACTCACAAGGGAGCCAAATTGTTTGCGACCTTAATTTTGGCATTTCATAACTTTTGAGTGCTTGACTTTGCAATGTTAATATTCTTTTAACACAATTTTTATATGTAAGCAATACAAAGTGTGTATAATGTTAACTGAAGAGAAACTCCACCTATACAGTAAACGTCATGAAAGAGCCTTTTTCACTGCAAGCTCATATGGCAATATTTTTTCATAATGATGGAGAGAAGACATTTGGACTTATTATGAAATAGGAATATGCTATTACATAGTTTCCCTCCCACATTCTAGTATGATTTGTAAAACTAAATATAGAACTTTCAAATAAATCAAATTCATTTTATAATTCAAAACATGTTGGATTACAAATTGTTTGGTGCTTGTTAGTAAATCAGGTTTTAAGAGTAGTAATTGGTAATGAAGATTAGTTGCAGAACTAGTTGAATCATAAAAGCTTTCTTTGGGGCTTATTCAGAAGAAAATGTAATATTTTACCTTTGACTGAAAAAAGCTTAAGTTTTATGGTGGTGGACATTTTAGTCTGGAAGGGAGAGGAGGATTCCCTAGCTATAAAATGTTGCATTTTTATGTAGCAGTAATTTCTTCAAAAGATTACAAGTTGTTTCTGAACCTAAATGTCATGTATAAGTACTTATAAAAATTCTAGTTGTGTGATATTGTGATGAGACCATGAACAAAAAACTCCTGAGCTGCATTTTAATAGGCATGGAATCTTTTAAATTTATCATAAATTTATATGTACAGATTTAAAATTTATACCTGGGGACTTTAATATCACACAATTCATGTTCAGATGTCATTGAACATGTAATTGTTTCTACATTTCACATTATGCTGTACTTTCAGATTGTACTATAAATCTTCTGTGACCGTGACAGTTATTTCGAAATGTTGCTAACGCTGATTTATGCTAGTTCATGTTACTTTAATTTGAACATACTATTTCCAAAGCAGCCACTTAATGCATCTGGTACTTAGAAAGGCATGAATATCCCATAAGTTAAAATTTTTACATTTCAATTACAAAGGGTTTGCAGGAAGTGGAACATTTTCCAGTAGAATAAGTTATAATCACAAAGTTTAATTTTTGTTACATTGAATCATTTGTATTTGTGGGATGGTTGGGTTCTTGTAGCAAGTAAATGTATTAAGTGTTCTTTCAATTTGTGTCAAATCTTTCAAGGGCGTGAAACACTGATCAAAATTCAGTAAGGTGTTCATGACAGTATGTTATCCATGTCATGAATTGATCCATGACTTGCTAAGTTTATTTTCTTTACTTGCATTTTGATTAATACTGTATTTATTACTTTTTGTAAACTCTTACCTGAACAGCTATGTAAATGCATTTGATTATCAAGTCCTGAACTATACACTGTAATGGTATATTTAGTAAATCTATTTAATTTTAAGCTGTCCATAATAGCTCATAAATCAGTTTTACAAATGTGTAAAAATCACCTTTCCCCCTCCCCCCCAGTAAAAGCTTAGTGTCTGTTTACTTTTGGTCTCTGATCAACTGTTGATTATTTTATTTCCCTTTCACAAAGAAATGTGACACTAAGAACTTTCTAACTTGCTTCAGGCTGCTGTTCACGGATCTCGATTCAAAGGACAGGATTTGAAGTTGGCATGGAATAAGCCAGTTATTAATATGTCTGCTGTTGAAACAGAAGAAGCTGAACCAGATGAAGAGGAAGTAAGTTCCTTTTTCTTTTGATTTTCTGGCAAGATGAAAGAATATAGATTTTTTTTTTTCTAAAAATAAGTAACATCTGTTGATTCCCACTCTGTTCCTGTACCATATAGTTTCTGTCACTTGACACTGGGGCGTGGATTTGTAGTTTGACGACATAATGTATACTTTCTTGTCTGTGCTACTACTAAGTTTGCCTTCTCCATTCTGCCACTGTGAACCTATTGTTGGTTCAAATCTTCCATCATATCCTATCAGGAGCATTGTATCTCTTTCACAGCAAAGAACAAAACTGTGATGGTCCATTTAGTAATTTATCAAAACAGGAGTGTCTCATACAAAGGTTGAGGGGTTTGTGGGGGGAAGGGGAGCACGGCACAGAACCCAGAGGTCATGTCCAGGGCGATCAATGGAGATAATTGTAAATCCATTGAATTATAAAATAAAGTAGTCTCTTGTAAGTTTCTTTCCATTGGTTTTCCAATTTTTTGTTTTTTTTTAAACTGCAACATTATTTTTTTTCCTTCAAATTGAGTCAGTCTCAACATTTCCACCAACTCAGGTATTTTTGTCTTGGATATTTCCCATTTCTGTTCTTTAGTATTCTTATATTTTATAATTCAGTGGATTTACAATCACAACTAAAAATGACTAGTTGAGACTTGACTAATTTCTTTCCTACAGAACTCATTTATTGTGCAGAACTAGAATTTTACCTACTGTAAAGGTGTACCTTTTTTGTTTTGTTTTTTTACCTACATAGGGACCAATAGCCAGGGTGACCAAATGTCCCGTTTTTATAGGGATCCCGTTTTTTGGGACTTTTGCTTATATAGGCGCCTATTACCCCCACCCTCTGTCCCGTTTTTTCACAGTTGCTATCTGGTCACCCTACCAATAGCTAGCTCATTCCTTAACATTAATATGATCTTTTCTCCAGCTCTCCATACTCTAAGCGTAAAGGACTTGTAACTGTCAGTAAACTGTTTCCTAATCTCTTCTCTTCAGTCCAATTGACAGTCTATCACATATCCATACTTCGTGACCCTTCTTCATTCTGCATTATGTACTTCCAGCTCTACACAATTGCTGTGCAGCAGTTTTCACTGTGGTTGTAACAGTTCTCTTTTCTTCTTAATTCCACTTAATTTCCAGGTTCAGTTTTAAATCTAATCCAACTAATCTAGAGGATAAAAAGCACCTTCTTGAGTCATGTGTTCTGTTTCACGGGCCATAGAACCATTGATAGCAATAAACTTTTTGAGCAGTAAGTCTGCCCAAATGCACGTTGCTTCTGGAACCTAGAGGATAAAAGAGAGATCCTGCAACTTAGATATCAGGTGGTTCCTTTTTCCATCAACCAGTACAATCACAGAATCAGCTCATGGCCGTTTTTTAGGTTTAGATTCTTTTTTCATAGGCCTAAAACTTTAATAAGAAATATCTCTAAAAGATTCCCCAAGATCTGTTTTTTACAACTTTCCGAATAAATTGAACTTAAGCTAGGACAGTCTGAGATTGAAGCTCTCATGGCTAGACCTTCTTATAAACTGTTTCATAGTTATAGCCATACCCAACAGTTTACTATTTTCATTTGATACTAATTCATTTCTCTCTCCTTTTCCAGGAGAAGTCAGATTTACATATCAGATTGCTGTCTCTACATGTACTCATTACTTAAACAGATGAAATCTTTTGAGGTTTAGAAAAAGGGATAGGTCAGGCCACTTCAATTCAGACTTCTTGGAGCCTCCAAAATTGAAATATGCAAATTGCCACTTAGATTTCAATTTATATTTTAATGAAGCATTGTTTTTTTGATTCTTAAAGCCAGATCAGATGCTTGAATATGGAAAGCAATGCTTCAGTCTTGGTTCTCTGTCTTCCTCCTGAAAGCACTCACTGCTTGCTAGTTTCTTAGTGGGGATCTGCTGAGAAAACTTCTTGAAGGAGAAAAAGTGAAATCTGGAGTTGTCTGGATATATTACCCTGTAGATCAACAGTAATTTTATTCGCTTCTGAGAAAAAGAATAAAGGCAAGTAAAGTAATCTACAATTTACATAGTGAGGGGGTGTAATTGTGTTTACAAACACTGGATCAGAGGCAGGAAATTGATTAATTATCTCTCCTATAGATGGGCTGCAGTCAGTTTCATTCTACAACTCCTGCTGAAAACATCAAGTCTGGAAATTGGGGCCTTCAGCTCTAGAGAGTCATGTGGGGTTGGGGGAGAACACAAGTTGGGAGCAAAGAAGC
Source organism: Terrapene triunguis (assembly GCF_002925995.2). Classification (NCBI taxonomy): domain Eukaryota; kingdom Metazoa; phylum Chordata; order Testudines; family Emydidae; genus Terrapene; species Terrapene triunguis. The sequence continues at coordinate 7,150,858 of NW_020664372.1, read as the reverse complement.
AGGTTTTTGGATGTGGTGAATGCCTTAGTAGAGGGAAAAATCTCTCATAATCCCAGAGACCAGAGAACCACTGCCTGCCTGGAAAAGGGACCTCTGATGGGGCTTCCTTCAGGGGAAGGAGAAGCTCAGTCTACAGACTTTGATCAACATAATGAGTGGGAATACTGGTCAGGTTTCCTTAATGTAAGGGGAAAAAAGTTTAGGGACCAGCTAGCTACATGTTGGCGTTTTCCCTGTGAACGTAATTCACAAACTGTGTGAAACCCTGGTGAATGGGTGAGACTCCCCTTACTTTTCGTAGTTGAAAGTGAAGAGGGTGTGATGCAGGATGTTTGTTTCTCTGGAACTGGAACTGAAGCTGTAGCTTGGGAGTTAACTTTTTGTTGATCCTTTGCATTATTGTTTTGATTAGCGTTTTTTTTCTTTTCCTACTAGCCACTTTGGGTCTGACTTTTGTTTTTGAGTCTTGTTATGGCCATCAGTCCAATGTGGCTCTTGTGGGAGGGAGTGTAGCGGCAGGTTTTGGATCAAATCTGTTCTTTCATAAGCTCTAGTGGATCATTGCTTTTGTATGCTTCCTAAAATCTTTATACTATTGCTGAAATATTCTCTGGAATTTTACATTCAATGTCTTCTGTTGTTCATAATTGTTTTTCCAACTAGGTGGATCTTTTATAGATTTCCTAATTATCTCCTTACCAGGATGATTTTGGTATATGTATGTTCAAGCAATCTTCTTATGTCATTTTTTCCTATCATATTCTTAACCATACAGGCTTATCTTGCCCTTTTATCTTGTTTACTTAACCAGGTTACATTAATTTACATTCTCTCCAATGATTACTGAACTAGTCCCCTCTTTCCTTCAGTAAATTCCCATACATAATGGATTTCCAATCAAAGTTCCTTAAGAACATTTTGCATTTCTTAAATGTCAGTTTTTCCTTTAAGAGAACTTCTGTATTACTTCTAGCCCATGCACTTGTGAGTATTTGAAATATATACACTGATCTTAAGTAGACAAATTCTAGAACAGGGGTCGGCAATCTTCGGCACGCGGCCCATCAGGGTAATCCGCTGGCGGGCCGTGAGACATTTTGTTTACGTTGACCATCTGCAGGCACGGCCTCCCGCAGCTTCTAGTGGCCGTGGTTCGCCGTTCCCGGCCAATGGAAGCGGCAGGCCACAGGGACGTGCTGGCCACTGCTTCCTGCAGCTCTCATCGGCCAGGAACGGTGAACTGGCCATTTGGAGCTGCGAGGGGCTGTGCCTGCGGACGATCAACATGAACAAAACGTCTCATGGCCCGCCAGCAGATTACCCTGATGGGCTGCGTGCCGAAGGTTGCTGATCCCTAGTCTAGAATAACATTTCAGAAAATACAGTGGTCATCAAATTGCATGAAAGAGAAATTCCACACTGCTGCTTCCTTTCAGTTTTGGTTTTATCCCAGCCAGTATCAAATTTTTTTCATTGTTTCTATAATAAATGGTTCTGACTTTCATGCATGCTTCTCTTATAAACTGAAAATACCTGACTGCCTTAGTAGTGTCTGTGGACACTCAGTTCACCAAAGTATTTGACTTTTTGTTTACAAGCTCCATTATCCATAACAGATATGGAGAACCTCCCTTTTTGCCTCATGACTCACTTCAGCTCAACTAAGGAAGGGTAGGCTAAACAGGGTAAGGCAGATTGTGTGTTTGTATGGGCACAAGTAATACCCTAAGAGACAAAGAAGGTGGGCAGATAATTCAGTAGATTGCACTCTTTCCTCAGAGGCAGTACTGAACCAACACCCCAGAATGGAAATAGGCAATAGTTTCCAATAGTCTTAATCTGATGGCTGAGATTTAAATACAGATGAAGCAGATTGTGGAACTGATAAAGATCATTTCTTCCCCTGCCAAGTTCCTGTCAGTCAAAGTTGAGGGACTCTCGGGCAGAGTTCAATGGACATCAGCCACTACTGTTATCCTCTTCTGATCTGATGGTGGCCCTGGGAACCGGAGCAGAGGATTGGCTCAGCGCCACAAACTTGGAAACTGACTGATCCGGGAAAACACTCCATCGCTCAACACTGGGCTTGAAAGAGCCTGGAACAGACTTGAGCTTACCATTGGAACTGTAGTAGCAACATCTGTTTTGGAGGGGTCTGACAAGTGGGATAGGGCACTGCTAACAGTGGCTGCCTTCTCCCACAGTGACTGCTTCTGTTCTCATGCAGCTGGAACTAACATAACTTTAGGTTCCTTGACTTTCCTGACAGGCTCTCTCCAGTGCCTTTGAAGCATTGGTAGCTTTCTCCAAAGGATCAGAAAGCTGCACAGATAGTATTCTGCACAACTTTGAGGTCTCCTTACTTAAGGAAGCTACTGAAGCCAAATCAGTCCTCTTCATTTGCAGAACCTCCGGAACTGGACAGTTTAGTGGCCAGAGCTTCTTTGAGCTACAGTACCTATAGCCTGGTCTGCCTATTCTTACAAGTTCACAAAGCTAGTCTGGCAAACGGAGCACCCAGAGGTGAATGTACCTCTCCCAGATATTTCAAAAGCCTCACATGCTTGTCCAACACCCAGAAAACAGCAGGGCACCAAGCAAATCCCAAAGCTCAGGTTGTTTTTCTTCTGAGGTTCTGCCATAACACAAGGAACCTACCTTAATAAGTGTATGCACTATCTGTATTATAACACTATCTTGTACTAACTGTACTAGAAACGAACTACTATAAATCTAACAAGGCACTTAGAATGCCCCATATCTGAAGGACCAGGGCAGCTAACAACTGTTTTCCACGGTGGTTGGAAGGAACTGAGGTGCTAGAGGGCACAGTGCTGCTCATATAGCCTCCCCCTCAGAATGTTCCCGGACACCGAGGGGAGAGGTAGGATGGAGCACACGTGCACTCCAGCAGGCACTGTTTGGAGAAGGTTCTACCATGAGGTGCCACCAGGCAGCACAGTATCCATACATGGAAATGTGCAGAGCCACTTGAAGAACAAAAGCTCTCAAATATAATTTATTTTTTTTAAAAAAAGGGGGCGGGGGAGGCAAATGAAGTTGAACTTTCTTTATTGCGGAAAACATAAAAATGAGAGACTCTCTGAAGACCAGACAATGCGCATCTCATGTTTTAATAGTTCTTATGATTCTTCAACATATGATACATATCCAAGCTATTATGCTGCCATGAGCCTTAAAACAGTATACTGAAAAATAGTCTAACTCATATGTTCATAGTCACTTTGCCTCTTTACAACCAAAGGTACTTAATCTATCCCATTTGATATTTTTCCTCCCGCAAATCAGTGTCTAAAATGAGACATTACACTTCAACAATTTATAATCAAGTTCAAAATTGAACTAGATAGGCATTGTGAATATGCCTACACCTAAAAATAATTACTAGGGTGTCTAAAAAGCTTTTCCTTTAAGAATCATGCATTTTTACAGTTGAGACAAATGTGTTTAACACTAGAGAAAAATTATGGGGAAGGAATGAACATATGTCCCAAACCACCTATTGTCTTTGTTTACCATAAGCTTACTTTCTTTCATTGTTTCTTCATTCTTCAACCCATTCTCTCTGTTTAGGGTGTCTAATTATCCCAAACTCATTTTTACTTTTTGTAGCACAAGTTTAACTTGACAGATATTTCAATTTCTCTACACTGTTCCAATCACCTTGCCAGAATGCACTTCATATGTAATGTTTTTTGATAAATTATCTATTTAAAGGGAATCTTCAGCTATTTTTTTTAAATGAGTTTGATAACAGCAAATAAGGTGAGCATTAAGCATAATGCACTTAGATGAAGAGAAAAGGTAATTTAAATCTCCTGAAGTTTCTGTTCATGAACTATGCAGATGATGTCACATGAATGTTGCAGAATGGAGCTGCTGTACAGAGGCAAGGTGCCGATTTTTATATTATATTTCACAATATTTTAAAAAGAAAATTGTTAGGGTACAAAACGAAGGATATTAAACAACTTTACAAAGTTACACACTATTAAAAGTTTCATTTATTTTCAGTGCTATAAGCTAACACTGCTCTGAAGCAGAGCTTATGGTGGGTGAGGTATCATCTACATGGGATCTGAAGAAGAGCTTTGTGTAAGCTTAAAAGCTTCTCTCTCCTCTCTCCTCCCTGCCCCCACGGAAGTTGTTCCAATAAAAGATATTACCTCACCCACCATGTGTCTCTAAAGTTCTGAGACCAACACGGCAGCAACACCACTTGTGTATTTTCAGTACTTGAGACAGATGAGCTTTTGGAAAAATTGAAGGAGACTAGCTCTAGTGTTCGCTCTCTGAGTCTGGGTCTCACGACCAGGAAGAGACCACCTACTCCATCATTTAGATACCAGAGACAGTATTACTCACAGTTGTCAGTCTTATTTTGCGTGTAGCCAGAGATGTCAGCAGCAGCAATCCCTGTCTTCATTTCAGACTGAGCATCTTAAGTCTTTCAGATCTAGACCTAAGATGAGGCAACCAGCTCCCTTTTCTTAGTCTTCAGCTAACACCATGCCTCAGATTTGATATGAGGAGCAAGAGTTGTTGACCAATCAGTGAGGATCATTCTCCTCTGTTATTCAGAGACAGACTAGCCTGGTTTATCAACTGGGGGAGGCTGATTACATTGGATTTATGGGTACTAGACATTATAGAAAAGGGCTATGTCATTCAGTTCATAAAACTGCCCCCTTTCAATTCCACCTACCTTTCCCTTTTCAGGGACCCTTTTCATGGGGTGATTTTGCTTACAGAAGTTCACAAGCTGCTCTAGGTAGGAGCTGTTGAAGAAGTACCCGAACATCTTTGGGGACAGAGGTTTTATTCAAGGTATTTTCTGATACAGAAAAAAGATGGGCTTAAGTCCAATTTTAGACTTAAGAAATGTGAACAAGTACATTCGAAAATTCTGATTTAGGATGTTAACCATGGCATCTACAATTTCCTTACAGTTGTGGATTGGTTCACCACTCTTGATTTAAAGGACACACATTTTCTTATTGCTATGTGGCACAGTCATCGAAAATACCTGTGGCTTATGGTGGCAAGGTGCCATGTCCAATATAAGGTGCTTCCATTCAGCCTGTCAGCAGCACCAAGAGTTTATTTTTTTTTTCCAAGTGCCTTTCTGTGATAGCAACACATCTGAGAAAACAGGGTATTTTTGTTTATCTGTATTTGAGCGATTGGCTATTGAAAGTGACTACATGCAAGGTTCTCTTACTCAATGTTGAGGTTAAAATCTTGCTCTTTTCAGATCTGGGTCTGCTTCTCAGTGTCAAGAAGTCAAATCTGTGCCCAACTCAGAGAATTCCCTTTATAGGTTGCTTACTGGATTCGGCGCTTGTCTACACTTAAAATGCTGCAGTTGCGCAGCAGTGGCTTAGGTACTCCACCTTCCCGGGAGGTGGTGGTGGCTGGATCAACGGGGGAATTCTCCCGTTGGCCTAAAGCTGTCTATGCCGGAGTTTCGGTTGGTTTAACTGTGTTATTCAGGGTTGTGGATTTTTCACAACTCGAGTGAGATTGTACTGACCTAATTTTCTAGTGTAGACAACACCTCAGTAGCAGGGAAAGATTTTCTTCCAGAAGACAGGTTTTTAAAAATAGAACAAGTGATTTCGTAAATTCAGGCCTGTCAGTATGAGAAGATGATGGAGGAACAAGTCTTTTCAGGGGTGCTCTGTTCAGTCCTCCTTCGCCTTCATTGACAAGAATGTCAGATGCTTCCAACGCTGGATGGGGGAGTCCATATATAGCTCAGTGTACAATCCAAGGTAACTCTGTTTTTCAAGAGAAAAATTTGCACATCAACATGTTGGAATTAAGGGTCATTCATCTCTCAAGTCATTCCTTCTTCATATACAGGGGAAGGTAGTCTAGGTAGCAGTGGACAATATAACGGCTTTGTCTTACATGACCAAACGAGGGAACTCACTCACTCCAGTTATGTGCTGAAGCAGTTAGGTTATAGGATTGATGCATTTGTCACGGGCACTATCCAGTAGCCCCAAATTTAGCAGGGGAAGGCTGTTTGTTAGCAGATCATCTCAGCAGGGACAGCTCCCAGTCTCACAACGGTCCCTGAAGGATCAGGTTGTCATGACATCTTTTCCCATTAGGATCAACCTGAAATAGACTTGCTTGTGACAGAAATCAACAAAAAGCCTTCCTTCTACATTGGGGAAAGGCCTTTCTATATACTTTTCTCTCCTTTCCATTGATTCAGAAAGTAGTGAAGATTAGACAGCACAGGGAAAAAATTACATTGATTGCTCCAGCTTGGCCGAGACAGTAGTGGTGCATGGGCCTGCTTCAGCTGTCAGATGGATGGTACATAAATCTTCCTCTGTCTCCAGATATTTTGTCACAGCTGCAAGATGGGATTCTTCATCCAGATCCACAGCGTGGGCCGTCAGATTATGACTACTCTTGAGCAATTATGTTTTTCTTTGGTACAAAATGTACGACTTAACACTAGAAAACTGTCTACGAGGAAGTGTTACTAGTTAAAATGAACTAGATTTGTCTGGATGAAGGGAAAATCTGATTTGCCAGTGGTAGCTTCCATACCCTGTATTTTAGAATATTTAATGTATTTGAAGACTTAAGGATTGTCCTTTAAAAGTTCACTTGACTGCTATTTCAGCTTACCACATTTTGGTCGATGTTAGATCCCTTTTTGTATGATTCTGTGAAAAGGTTTATGAAGGAGTTTGAGAAGATAACTGATTTTTTTAGACCAAGGAGATGCAGTAGATCTAATCTGTCTGGATTTCAGTAAGGCATTCGATACAGTTCCTTATAGGAACTTATTAGTTAAATTGGAGAAGATGGGGATTAATATGATAATCGAAAGGTGGATAAGGAACTGGCTAAAGGGGCGACTACAACAGGTCACACTGAAAGGTGAACTGTCAGACTGTAGGGAGGTTACTAGTGGAGTTCCTCAGGGATCAGTCTTCAGGGGCCAAACTTACTTAACATTTTTATTACTGACCTTGACACAAAAAGTGGGAGTGGGCTAATAAAATTTGCGGATGACACAAAGTTGAGAAAACAATGAGGAGTCCTTCTGGCACTTTAGAGACTAACCAATTTATTTGGGCATAAGCTTTCGTGGGCTAAA
>NW_020664372.1:7068567-7143311 GCF_002925995.2 Terrapene triunguis | reverse complement strand
GCAAGGTCATGCATTTAGGGACAAACAACAAGAATTTTTGCTACAAGCTGAGGACTTATCAGTTGGAAGTGAGAGAGGAGGAGAAAGACCTGGTGTACTGGTTGATCACAGGATGACTGTGAGCCATCAGTGTGATGCAGCCATGAAAAAGCTAATGTGGTCCAAGGATGCATCAGGCGAGGTATTTCCAGTAGACAGGGAAGTGTTAATATCATTAAACAAGGGACTGGTGAGACCTCATCTGGAATACTGTGTGCAATTCTAGTCTCCCATGTTTGAGAAATGAATTCTGGAACAGGTGCAGAGAAGTGCTACTAGGATGATCCGAGGAATGGAAAACCTATCTTATGAGACAAGACTCAAGGAATTTGGCTTGTTTAGCCTAACCAAAAGAAGGCTGAGGGGAAATATGATTGCTCTCTATAAATATATCAGAGGAATAAATACCAAGGAGGGAGAGTTATTTAAGTTAAGTGCCAGTGTGGACACAAGAACTAACTTCTATAAACTGGCCATACATAAATTTAGGCTAGAAATTAGATGAAGATTTCTCTACACTAGAGATGTGAAGTTCTGTAACAGTCTTCCAAGGGGACCAATGGGGGCAAAAACCTGACTGAACTTGATAAGTTTATGGAGGGAATGGTGTGATAAGATTGCCTACTATGACATGTGACTCATTGGCAACTGCCAGTAGCAAAAATCCCCAACTGCTGGAGACAAGATACTTGATGGGGAGGGCTCTGAGTTACTACAGAGAATTCTTTTCCAGCTATCTGCCTGGTGGTTCTTGCCCACATGTTCTGGTCTAACTGATCGCCATATTTGGGGTCGGAGAGGAATTTTCTCCCAGGTCAGATTGGCTGAAACCCTGGGTGTTTTTCACCTTCCTCTGCAGAATGGGGCCCAGGTGACTTGCAGGTTTAAATTAGGGTAAATGGTGAATTCTCTGTAACTTGAAGTCTTTAAACCATGATTTGAGGACTTCAGTAACTTAGCCAGATGTTAGGGGTGTATTTCAGGAGTCAATAGGTGAGATTCTGTGGCCTGCAAATGTGCAGGTGGTGAGACTAGATGATCATGATGGTCCCTTCTGACATTAAAGTCTGAGTTATATAACATGTATCTTCCTCTACGGGATCCCGTCTATCTTGGGATCTTAATTTGACCTCATCTACGCCTATGAGATCATTCTTCGAACCATGATGAAATGTTCTTTATTTTACTTATCTATTAATGTGGTCTTCATCACTGATATCACAGCCAGAAGGTGAGTGAGTTGCATGCCCTGATAGCTGAGCTGCCATTTACAAATTTTCACAAAGATAGGGCAGTTCTTAAACTTGCTCCCAGATTTTTATGAAAGTGTCTGAGATCCATTTCAACGAGAGAGTTTCTTTCTGAAACCTCATGCTAATAATTGGGAGTCTGTTACATGCTTTATATGCTACATGGGCTCTTGCATACTATTTAGATAGAACTAAAAGTCTTAGGAGACCATCTAGACCATTCCTTATGCAAATTATCATATGGGTCATAGTGTGTCCACTCAGATGGGTTTCCTGATGAGTTAAACAATGCATTTTGCAGTGTTATGAGTTACCTGAAATTCCTGATCCCTCTGTGCAGTCTCATTCTGCTAGAGCTGTAGCAATATCTTTTTGCATCACTCAAATATGTTCTTATTAGGGAAATTTGCAAGGCTGCCACTTGAAAGTCAGTGCACACTTTCACTAAACATGCTGAATCTTTCTTCTGGAGCACATGCCAAATTTGGCAGAGCAGTGTTGCAATCGTTATTTGATTAAGAGTCCATTTCTGTGTTTAGGGTTTTTCAGCATTACTTATTACTACTTAGCAGTAGTTTAACATGCAGAGCCATTCAAAAAAGAAATGAAGGTTGGTTACTTGTTACCAGACTTCTACAAGATGAGTCTGCATATTCACAATTCTTGCCCACCTTCCCTTTTTTTTCAGGGTATGTCTACTCTGCAATGTAAGCCCAAGGTTAGTAGAATTAGAGTTAGCAGACCCTGGATTTATTAATTTAGGGTTTGAGTGTTCTACACTCGGTAATCCCTGGTTAGGGAATGTTGAACTCTGGGTCCCAACCTGGGGCTCCCATCTCTGCACTACATTATGTGGACCCAAGGTCAGCCACCCATATCCCAGACTTCCTAGTACCCTCCAAAAAGGTGGCTGCTCTAGCCTTTTGTTTGTGGTTTAGTGTGGGAAGACTTGACTGTCCACCAAACTTGACTGTCCAAAGGACAAATAAAGTTGGCCTGTGGGATGTTTTTGGCAGACTGTCATAGTGCGAGTCCAGTGGGTCTTTGTCTACACTGCAAAGCAGAAGGACTTGAACCCTGGAACCCGACTTAACTGAGGCGCAACCCCTCCACCCTCATGGGGTCCTGGGACCTTGGGTCTGAGCCCTGGATTAGTGCAATTTGTGTGTAGATAGAAGGGGGGGTAGTCTTGAGCCTGAGTTTGAATTCTGGGCTTACATTGCAGTGTAGACATATCCTCAGAGTCCTGTTATGGTTGTCTGGGTTGGTGGTGGAAGGAACTGCGGCAGTAGAGGGTTCAATGCCCCTTATGTAGCCTCACCCTCTCATAATCAGAGACACTGAGAGGCGGAATAGAAGGCGCGGGTGAGGGGTGCACATGTGCTTCAGCAGGCACTGCTTTGAGAAGGTTCCATCGTTTGGCACCATCAGGTGGTGCAGTACCATAAGTGTGTATATGAAGTCATCTTGAAGAACTAGGATTAGAAGTAACCTTCATTTTTTCTGTTTCAGATTAAAAAGGGAATGTCCACATATAATCTTTGTCCTCATTAAAGTCTGTGTAGCAGAAGTCTACTTTTTGTTTTGATCTTTTACATTCTCTGACTATTTTGAAATGGAGCCTAACACATTTTTCTTTTGAAGTTTCAGGAAGAATCCTTGGTGGATGACTCATTGCTTCAAGATGATGATGAAGAGGAAGAGGATAATGAATCTCGTTCATGGAGAAGATGATTCAACTGATCAGAGAAAGTGCTGGAACTGTACCTACATTGCATTAGTATTACCTAATGTACTTTTGCTTGTTTGTACTAAAAGGTTTTTTGGTAAATGTGATGAAGTTGAATTTCAGAAATAGACTAAAAAGCAGCTGATCAATCCTGTATTTTGCCAGATTCATGTTTGAGTTGTTTCAGTAAATGATTGCTAAAGACATCTTATTAGGAACATATGCAATGTTTTTATTACATACTTCTCCTGAAAGTTAGAGAATTCTTTGGATTCTTTGTAATTTAATCAATTGGTCAAAAAAAAAAAAGACCAAGAGTTGTTATAACATAGATAATTTTTGTTCTATTCCAGATATGGAATGAAAATTTGCATTTAAAATCTTTGTGAATGTTTTCAGAAATGAATAGATAACAGTACTAAACTGAAGTCTCAAGTTATGTATTCATAATATTGCATAGTAGTATGCTTAGGCTTTACTATGTACTAGCCTTTTGTTGGATTTGTGTACGTATTTTACGTATGGGTTTTAATGATACAGTGTATGACTGCTTTGCATATAAGTCCTTATGACTTTAAGATGTTTAAAAAAATAAAGAAATGGAATGGTCTTTAAAAAAAAAAAAAAAGAAAAAAAAAAGAAAAAAAGCAATAACCAAAAAAGCTAAGACAATGGTCCTTGAAAATGGAAAAAAATAAAAAAGGAAAGAAGAAAGACCATTCCAAATGGTGACCCCCCCACCCCCATACTCACAAAAGGAGCTATAATCACTGTATTTTTTTTTTTTTTTTTTTTTTTTTTTTTTAAAAAATTATTATTTTTAAATTTTATTTTTTTTTTTTTTTTTTTTTTACATCGTCATATAAAAAACTGATAACTTGAAATGTGAAGTCTCATTTTTAGGTGATATACAATTGTATTTTAGTATATGGTTTTGCTGCATAAAAGCCTTGGAAACATATTTTAAATTTTAAAACTGATAACGTAATTTAACTCAAACTGCTTCAAATAGAATAACATTTAATGAATAAGAAGAGCATTTGTATGCATATACTGTGAACCTACAGAAGAAAACTTGATCCCACAAAGATATATGCACTAAAGAAATGTAACAGAAGAATACATTAAGAAAAGTGAATGGTAGGTATTATAGTCTTAAGAACTTTGAGCCTATATATTAATATATCTCCTTTGTCCTTGCAAAGATTTTCTTTCCCATTTTAAAACTACATTTGGGAAAATGATCAGTCCATACTATGGTCTGTTCATTTAGTTACTTTTTAAAACTTATAAATGTGAGAAATGCTAATAGAACTGAGAGCTTGCAGAAATACTAAATATGCACTTTTTCACAGGGCACTATGTTCTGCATTGGTTTCATAGGTTTGCAGTTCTTCTCTTCTTAGAAGGGAAAAAACCCTAAGACTTAGCCCTGTAGAAATATAGAAACTCCTATATCCAAAAGAAAGTGTTTCACATTCCTTGAAGTAGCATTCTGGCTCCTCCTCAGGTCTCTTGTAGGCATAGCAGCTATTGGTGCCTTGTGTATCCATCAGCCCTCAAATAAGTGTAATATAAATCCAATACACCTCTCATCAGACAGGTGCAGAAGTGGTAGTTGGATCTCATAATATTTTTCTCTGTGCACTCTTCATTTAATTGGGAGCAAATTACCACCACCTCTTAAGTCTTTTCTTGGAACATCATTACTCTGCAGGCAGCCTTTTTATTCCTAAAATAAGAGATGAAGGGAAATGGAAGTAGTATCATCCCTGAGGTAAGAGTGTCCCTCAGAGTAGCTTTCTAAATCGGTGGTCTGAAGGGTTTTTTGGTGTTAGTTCTGTAGGCCTGAATCTCAGTTCTTTTTCATAGTGTATGTATGTGTTCTCTCTTTCTCTCTGTGTGTACACCTTGTTGCAAAAATGCTCCATTGTTTTTGTATAGAACTTAGTTTGATATTGAAATGTCATAATTGTCTGTTTGTACGGTAACTTCTAATATTTGTCATAAGGACTTGAACGGTTTATTAGGGAAATTGACTTTTTTACCCTGAATTTCAGGCAAAATAAATTAATTTTAGATCCTATTTCTCCAGTATTCTAAATGAGCTATTCTGGTTCATTGAGTAAATACAAACTTTTCAACTTTTTATTTTTTAATTATTTAGTACTTCTGAAGGCTGCCAGTTTGAAGGGTGCCAGACTGAAATGTTGGAGACTGAAGATTTGTGTTTTTCCACATATCAGGTACTGCAGATGAGGACTGTGCATGCTCCATAGATTGCGTAGTTTGTTAGGGTGTAGGTTTTTATATGGGTCCATGTTCAAAGAAGCTGAAACTAAGTCACTTCACCTAGATATCCGATGGTCACAGCTTTTGGTGGTTGCTCAGTTGGACTGACTTCAAACTAGTGACACAGCTGTGTGAGATTCCATTTCCTATTAATCCCTTTAGCCATGTGGTCTTCCTATGAAAAACTTAGAATTATGTTCCTCCAAAATTAGGGTGAAAATGGAAAAATTGTTGCTGTCGTGTATTTTGTACTCTCTTTCTTGTCATATCTCTTCCAGTTACTGAAGAATACCAGGGTCACAATGCTTCAGCTCACTTTCTCACACAAAGAAACAAGCACAGCCATTTCCTCTCCCAACTAGAGTGTGCCACCGTTTGTGTTTAGTGCCCAGACACCCCCCCAGTTATAATAGTAATGATTAAGTTCTGTACAGCATATAGACCCTCCCACAATCTAAACTGGTTTCCCATTTACTTCTGAATCCTTTTCAAGCTGCCCTTTTTGATTTTTAGACACCTTATGGTTTGCTCCAAACTACATGCCATGTATGTCTGCCATCTTCCTGGTTCCTTCCTATTGCCTAGCACCAGAGTCCTCTTTGTCCTTTCACACAGTCTGACCACTGTTGAAAGTCATCACTTGAAGTCTCTCTCTTGTGGAGCAGCCTTCTTTTTTTATCTAACAAGCCATACATCTTACAACTTCCATTTCCCTACTGAGTTGATCCTCCTGAATGTGATTCTGCTCATGTATGCATGTGTGCTTAGCTAAATTGCTCTGTTTTGTATCCAACAGTTCTGCAAATGAATTTTGCTAATCTGAAACACCAAGAATGATTGCCTTGTTTTTTCCAGAAAACTTTTCCCAACTTCTAAGGAAAAAGGTAATTTTTTTCTTTCTTTAAGATGGTCTTTTGTTAGATGTTGGATGATGAAGGACTTAAGACAGAAAAATACAAAGCTGTAACTCATTGAAAACGTTGAGTTAAAAGAAAATGATGGGAAAACTATCGAAGTTGTGGGGTAACAGGAAGAGAAAGTCAAAGAAATTGTAACTTGTCTTTGTCTCAAAAGCCATGTACAAAAGACCTCCAGTGAGAATTTCTTTTAAATAATTCTTAAAGCCAGGGTTATAGAAATTGAGTCATGGGGGGGGGGTATAATTAACAAGTGAAAACTTGGTTTAAAGAAACAGGGAGGAAACATAGTTTATGTTGAAGAATGACATTTTGAAATCTTTTCAGTATTTAAACATTTTAAACTTTAACATCTTTCTCCTCTAAGATCTTGTATGTACAGCATGAGCAACGTCAGAAGAAGCCTCCTTGTACAGATCTGCCAATATATCTTAACCCTGTTGTGAAGGACCCACTCCTAGAGATGAAGTGGTAGCTTAATCTTCATAGATTGGCCTTTCGCATCTTTGCTCTGATAGAAAAACAGTAATGCTCCTCTAGTCAGTTGTGATGTTGGTTTTGTAACATGGATATTTGTCCACTAGGCAAAGCACAGCAAAACGCCATCAGATACAAAGAATTTTCCTCCTCCACTGATATGGCCCTGATGTGAATCAGTGACCTGGAAATGAAATGTCACACAGTTTATTACCAGTTCCCTGAGCCTTCTAATCCCACTAAGGATCTAATAAAAATTATTCCAAAACCTGTTGTTAATTTGCCTTTTTCTTTATAATTAGCTCACTTGATATCATTGACTGGGATTTTTGGATTTTCTCCTGCTTCGGCCACAAAGTGATCACAGGAACTGGCATAAGTTTCCATCAGTACACCTCATTTCCTGTATTACAGAATTGTCCAGGTGCATTGATTTTTTTCACCTTCCACCATCAGCTACTGGCCACTGGAGAAGGTAGCATTTTAGATGTAACCTAGTACAGCAGATCCTATGTTACTCTTGTTAACCAGTTAAATTACTGTGGTTAAAACAAATGGAATAAATAGCACAGGAATTTGAAGTTTCTTCAGAAAAATATTGGAGTTAATTTAGAGATAAGAGATCATTACCCTAATTTTGGTTAATATTTAGCCTCTTGTTTCTTGAGTTGGAATGGTGTTGATTTTTACAGCAAGTGTGCTGCTGCGGTAGCATCCCCATTATCATCTTCACATGCAGCTAGTTTATTAAGACAAAGAAAAAAGATTTCTCTTAGAAATTCTTCAGAAGAAATTTCAAGATGAATATGGTTTACTAGCTTTTCTTTGAAAAATCAAACTGATGATCTGATTCTTTGTGGAAATTAGGTCTTTAAGCATTGTGAACCCCTGGTAGGGCTTATGCATGTATCTTCATAGGGTTTTTAATGTGCTCAGCAGGATTGCTGCCTGGATACTACGTTTATTGGTGCTGTATAAGTATTATTGATCAATTGTCAAGCAAACATTTTGCAAATCATTTCTTTGTATATTTTCCCCAGTAGATAATTGCTTTGAAATTCATGCTGTCTGAGCTTTTAGCATTGTTATTAGATAATCAGAAGTTATTTGAATGTTAATATTGCATTTTTTTCTTTTCTTTGTCCAGATGAGTCAGGATTTCATTTTTCCAGTGGGCTTGTAATGCTGAGAGCCTATAGATGTCTTTGGAACTGCATATTACCTGATCCTGTATTACTTTGTTACTGACGTGGTCATATGTTCCCGACTTCCACCATACTCCAATAGAGTAATTCAGCTTTTTGCCTTTCTCTGACCAAGGTTGTGCAAGATTACATCCTGCAATGTTAGCTGCACAGATGTATGAACAGTATATTACCCTTTCCTATCAGCAGGTGGAGAGACATAAAATTGAGGAAGTCATTCTTCAGACATGATTTCTCTTTTAAGAAGAAAGTATCTATTGCAGCAATTTCCCTCATACTTCAGCCTTTTTGCGACATATATTGGAAAAATGTTTCTCATGAAGTCACTAATAATACTTACTTCATTTATTCAATACATTTTACAAAGACTAATCCTCAGAACACCCCTCTGTTGTAGGTTGCTGACTCGCATGTGAATTTTTATTGGAAGCTTGTCAGCAATTTATTTTCTTATAGAAAGCAGATCTGTTTATATCACCAAATCTATTAAGAAAAAGGGGGACATTAAACTAGAGGTATAACCTCTCTTGATAAGCAATGGTAGGACTATCTTTAACAGCTCACTTTGAATATTAGATGTGAAATCCACTTCAGTCATTTGGAAGCTGGTTCTTTTCCGGTCTTGGATGAGCATCAAAGCAGTTCCTCTGTTTTATCAATAAATGGTGACTCATGCTTTTCATAGGCTTCCATAGTGCCCTTCTAACTGTAAAGAAAGAAGGAAGTACTGTCAGATTTCTCCAAAATGTTTTCCTAATGATCTTCAGCTAGATGGAAGGTCGCTTTTCTCTGAGGCAAACTAAGCCTTCTCTCTATACAATAGTTTGCTCTCTACAATCTATGAAACTTGTCTTATCTCACTAAAGACCACAAATTATTCTTCAATTTATATAGACTTCTATTTAATAAAAAATATTTGAGCCAAATTCTGTTTTCTGTGTGTGGAAATAGAAGACATTTGACAAATATGTATCTTGATGTGCAGTCCATTCGGATTGCATGTAAAAGTCCATATTCTCATGCCAAGAGAATGCATCATCTTAATTCACATTTGCTATAGGTGGGGTATAGAAAAGTGCAGAAATGCCTTAAGGGCACAAGAATTCATCCTGCAGAACTTCTAAGCTCTGCAAGACAGTGCTGTATAAAAGCTGTGAAAGTATCATTTCCATTACAGCATCTTGTTTTTAACATGGGAAGAATGTCCTTTCAAAGCATTTTGAAGTCTCCTTCCTCTGAGGTTGTGAAACTTTTTTTTTTGAGTCTCGGATAAGGCACAGTGTTTTCTCATTTGAATGCTAGAGGGCACTATGGGTACACAAGTGAAACTGCCAAAAATTGGAAGTAATATGCTGTCATTTCAAACTTTTCCTGCTCATACAAATATTTGCAGTTCTTGCAGAAGATCGTGTCCATCGCTACCAGAGCAACAGAAATTCTATTTTTGTGAATGGACACTGGTTACACCTGCTTGTATTTAGCAACAGAGGGTCCTGTGGCACCTTTAAGACTAACAGAAGTATTGGGAGCATAAGCTTTCGTGGGTAAGAACCTCACTTCTTCAGATGCAAGTAATGGAAATCTCCAGAGGCAGGTATAAATCAGTATGGAGATAACGAGGTTAGTTCAATCAGGGAGGGTGAGGTGCTCTGCTAGCAGTAGAGGTGTGAACACCAAGGGAGGAGAAACTGTTTCTGTAGTTGGATAGCCATTCACAGTCTTTATTTAATCCTGATCTGATGGTGTCAAATTTGCAAATGAACTGGAGCTCAGCATTTAAACACCAATGATCAAATGTGGCCCTACACATTTAAATCTGGATAATATTGAGAAGTATTCCCGTCTTGCAGGATACCTACTCTTCCCCTCTCCCCCCCCACCACCATTCCTACTCCCCACCCTCTTCCTTTTTATAAATGAATTTATTGTATTTTTCTGAAGAGACCATGATGAAAACTGCAGTAAGATAATAGGTTAGGCAATTGCCTCCCGTTAGTCAAGGCTTTTTGTAAACTAATTATTTAATCTGCTGTAAGCCAGCCCTGGAATTAGGTACATATGCAGTGAGTGCAGAACTAAGTCACATCCCAATCAGAAGTACGATCTGTGTATGTGCAGTTTTGTTGTAGCCATGTTGGTCTCAGGATATTAGCGAATCAAAGTGGATGAGGTAATATCTTTCATTGGACCAACTTCTGTTGGTGAGAGAGACAAGCTTTTGAGTTTACACAGAACTCTTCATCAGCTCTGGGGAATGTGCTCAGAACCACGGCTAAATATAAGGTGGAACAGATGGTTCAGCGTAAGTAGTTAACGCACATTTCAAGGGATCATTCCAGGTGAAGTGGCCAGTTAACATCTCTCCAGTCATAGGGGGGAAAGGAGAAAAAGGATGGGGGGAAGGCTGGGAAGGGAGATTATAGATTGTAATAAACCATAAATCCAGCGTCTTTATTCAGTCCATGATTTTTAGTGGCTAGCAAAGTTATGAATTTAGGCTCCCTGTCTCATCTTTTGAAGGTGTGTGCAGGTTTCTTTTGAGGATGAGGACTGAGAGGTCACATATACAGTGACTGCTTTGTGAAAAGTGTTTATATAAACCACGCGGAAGAAACAACAAGCCAGGCTACTGATACAGGTATAAGGGAAATCTCCATCAACGTGATCTCAGTTTTGTGGCAGACTGATATTTCTAATGCTTTGGTTTATTCTCTAGCTCCACCTGGTTTCAGGAACCCTACATGCTGGGACTGGTACAAAGCAATTTACAGGAACCAATTTTTTGAGTAGATGCAGCCTTGAATTCCACTTAGGGGTGTGCGTGCCCAGTGCACCAGAGCTGGAGAATTTTGCTTAGCAGTACTTGTAAGAGGTGGTGCTCATGCATCATGCTCAGATACCCTCCTCTGGATATATGAGGTGGTGCCACCTTGACCTCCCCTCAGTTCCTTACCTACTCATGTCTGGAGTTGGAGCTCTCTATAGTTCCTAACCTCACAACCTCTATTCCTTAGTGACTTTTTTTGAACTGTATATAGTTCATTAGTACCATTAGTGTAGTATTAGTTAAATTTAGCTTAAGTATTTCCCTGGTGATGCCCCCACCAGGGTTTAAATATTGTCCGTCATGTAGAGGAGTGATCTCCAATAACAATCCCCACATCAAGAGCAGTGTTCGATTTGCAAATCGTTCATGAAATGGATTCAGGTGGTGAGGAATCTTCATCTAAAGTAGCACCTTCTTGAACAGACCATGCTATCTGCTTTGGCACCTGCATAGGACTGGAGGTCACCCTCGGGTTCTGGGAGTGCTGCTGTTTTGTGCTCTGGATCCAGCACCTCTCTGAAGAGATGGAGTCATTCCCTGTTGCGTGTGCCAAGGAAAAGGTTGCATAAGACCAACTGAGGCCGCCCAGGTTGTGTGGGGACTTGTCTGCCTCCTCCAGAAGGAGTGCAGAATGGAACAATGTGAATGCCGACACACAGGCTGGAGCAGGTCCTGTTAACCACTGCCCCAGTACTGGGGAGAATGGAAGGGGGGCAAAGACCCCGTTTTGTCGATTCTGGTTTCAGCCCTGGGGTGTCCGTTAAGTCCAGTACCAATGAGGGCGATACCAGCACTGGCTGTTTCTGTGCCAGTGGTGTATCAGGAGGCAATGGACCTCTGCTTTTCTGTCCTGACCCCTCCCTGGGTCCAGGACTTTTCCAAGGCAGTGTCGTTTGTAGTGCCGTTGTCTGGATAGACTGCTGAACCACGGCACTGCACACCAATGTTTCCCTTCCAGTCAGTGAAAGTGGTGCTGATGCCAGGCCCAAGGGACCACCTTAGCACTGGGAACTTCCTCAGCTCGCTGCTGTTTGCGCTGCTGATGTTACTGTGACAGCACTCACCACTCTCCATTTTGACATCAACAGTCAAGTCAGTACCACTGCTGATTTCGGAGTCAACTGCTTCTGGCACCAGAAACAATGGACGTGTACTTGGTGCTGGCAGTACTGGTTCCACCATCAGTGCCAGTTCTCTCCATTCTAGGCTATGGATGAGGCAGACCAGTTGCTCATAGCCTCAGGGCTGGCTCCACCCTTTATCCTCTGAAGCATGGGACTCCTTGTGTCCAGGTTGGGATCTTCCTCCTCCTGCTCTCCCATCACCTGACCCATATTGAGGGCTATTCGTGGAGCTCTGTGAGTACCAGCATTGGCAGTCATCTAGCATTCTAACGGGTCCCTGGCCGAGTGCCTAATGGCCACTAATGCCCTATCCATTCTAGTGATCTCCATGGCATCCAGGGAATGCTCCTTGGTCGTGGAAGTCCCACTCCTCATCTTGCTCTAAGGCGAGATCTTCGAGCAGATCTGTGGCAGTGTCTGTCAATTTGCTGCAGGCCCAGGCACTGGTGAACCTTCCCTCATAGAATCTTCAGAGTCTTCCTGTCCAGATCTGTCAGTCCTGGACCAGGATCCAGCTCTGGCACAGTTAACCACTTTGTCTTCATCCCTAGACAATTCTGCAATGCCTGGCTCTTCCTCTCCTTCAGTACAGGAGGATTTCAAGGCATATGAAGACCATGTGCAGCGTGTGACTGCTTCCCTGAGTATTCAAGTGGAGTTCCTGCAGGAGAATACCCATACATTATTGGATATCCTGCAGCCATCTGTCCCAGGAGAGTCATCCTCCCTATTAACAATATGCTCCTAGAGCCTGCTGGCTTCAGTACCATCTACTGTGAAGCAGTTGGAGAAACACTACTTCATTCTGGTGCACCCAACCCCAGATTCCTTGGTTGTAACAATGGTGAATAGTGCCCAGCAATGAAAATTTAAATCCACTCCTAAGTATAAAGCCTCTAAACAGATGGAACCTGACCGGTAACCCTCCTCTTCTTTTCAGATGCAGATTGTAAATAACTAGGCATTGCTATCCAAATACAACTTTGTGAACTGGACAGCAGTGTCTAACTTTGCAGAACAGCTGCCCAAAGCCTCGAGGGAGGAATATCGGGCGTTTATCGCCAATGGCTGCTTGGTGGCTAACATCATTGCAGTCTGCGCTGGACATCATGTATACTTCGGCCACAATGATGGCCTCAGAATTTGAGCATTGCTCCCGATGTGCAGCAAGATAGATAGGATTTACCCTTTAATGTCCGAGTGCTTTTTTTGGACAAGATAGATGAAGCTCTGCATTGCTTCAGGGATTCTAGGGCTACCCTACAGTCCTTGGACGTGTCCATGCCGGGAGTGCAGAGGTGCCACTATAGTGGTCAGCAGCAGCATTATGGTCCACAGTGTACATTTGGGCAGCCTTTCCCTCCCCCAAGACAATTTGACTATCCCAGAAAAGTGCATAGGTCGCAGCTAAAGAGGCATTTGGGTACAGGGTTTGGCCAGTTGACATGCTTTCCCATTTTGATTCCCTGATCCAGAGCAGTGGTCTAGTCGTGGCTCCCTTTTCCCCATCCCCTCCATTTGGGGACAGGCTGGCTTGCTTGCTTTCACAGTGCTTGGGTCTCAGTCACCATCGACAGCTGGGTCCTAAATACCATTAGATTGGGCTATGCCATCCCATTCCTTCCCTCCCTCTCATGAGATACTTCTCCTCAAGCAGGTCTGCTCTCTACTGGCTTTGGGAGCAGTGGAGGAGGTTCTGCTGGAACACCAGGGTCAGGGCTTCTATTCCTGGTATTTTCTGGTATCCAAATCCAAGGGAGGGGTAACACCAATTCTCGACCTTCACAGCCTCAACAGGTGTATCAGATACATGAGATTCTGAATG
Source organism: Terrapene triunguis (assembly GCF_002925995.2). Classification (NCBI taxonomy): domain Eukaryota; kingdom Metazoa; phylum Chordata; order Testudines; family Emydidae; genus Terrapene; species Terrapene triunguis. The sequence goes on along the minus strand of NW_020664372.1, from coordinate 7,129,626 downwards.
GTCACTCTATTGACCGTCCTCCCCACCTCAGAATGACTGTTTTGCTGTTCTGGGTCTTCGGGACACCTATTTTCATCCAGCCTTTACCAACCAGGTCTGTTGTCACCAATGCCTCCTTGATGGGCTGGAGAGCACATCTGGGGTTGCTGAAAGTTCAGGATCATGGTCCGAACAGGAGGCCTCACTGCATATCAACATGCTGGAGCTTCAGGCCATCCACAGTGCCTGTCACGTTTCTCTGGACCGTATTGGGCTCAGTGGTTCACATACTTACCATCAATATCACCATGATGTATCATGAATAGGCAAAGGGGAGTATACTACAGGGTGCTCTGCTAAGAGGCAATCAAGTTGTGACAGTTCTACATCGAGGAAAGTATCACTCTGATAACTGATCACTTGCTTGGGGTCTAGAGTCATCTTATGGACCATCTCAGAAGGAACTTTTTCCCGAGTCATAAGTGGTCCCTGAAGCCAAGTGTGCTCTGGGCCATCTTGGGGTATTCTGATGATTGACCTGTTTGCTCCAAGGAACAGCAAGAAATGTCATCTGTTCTGCTCTTGAGGGGGGCCTCAGTCTGGGTTCCCTGTCTGTCACTTTCCACCTTAGCTGGCAGTTGGCTGTCCTGTATGCTTTCCCCCCCAAACTCTATCATCCCACAGGTTGTTGTCAAGCTGAAGGTGGATCGGGCCGAGCTCATTGTTATTGCCCTGATATGGTTGAGGCAGTTGAGGCATGGTTTATGTCTAGCCTTTTATCTGGACAGGTCTAAATTGTTGGATGCTTTGCCTTGCCTGTTTGTGTCATATGCAGATCTCATGAAGGCTCAGGTGGTCTCTTCTCAGATCTCTAAATGGATAACATTGTGTATCAAGACTCCATATAAAATCACTTTCGCTACACCTCAGCAGGTGCAAGCTCATTCTGTGAGAATGCAAGCAATGTCAATAGCGTTCTTCAGTGGCATCTCAATATTGGACATTTGCAGGGCTGCTACATGGCTGTCCATACATACCTTACGAACCATTATGCCATTACTACATCTGCCAGAGCAGATACAAATTTTGGTAGGATGGTCCTGCAATCCTTGGTTAGACTCTAAGCCCTGCTTCTGGGGGGGGGGTACTGCTTGTGCTATGTGGAATACATGGTTGCATCTACTTGAGAAAGAAGAAACCACGGTTACTTACTGTTACTTTGATTCTTTGAGTAGCGTTCTATGGGTGCTCCACTCTAGGTGCGTTTGCATCCTATGCTCCTCAGATCAGAGATTTTAGGTAGCACTGACCATTTGGCCCACACATGCGCTCTCCCCATCTCGTGTCCTTCACCAGGGCTATATAACGCTGCATGGATGAACCACTGTCAGTTCCTTCTCAACTGCCTCAGCCTGAGACAGAGCTTGAGCAGCGTCCAAGTTGAGATTACATCAGCTGTATTTTTTCTCTTGTTCGTGATAGTGTTGGTTCCTAGAGTTTCCATTAGTTGGTGGTAGTAATCCCTTTCATTTTTTTCTTTAGTTTATAAACAAAAATATGCCAAAATCGGAAAAAAAAAATTCTTATTAGGATAGCAGCTGTTGCCCGTCCGTCTATTTTTTGGTATTTGTTTATTCCCTTCAGGGGAATTGAAACCGGGTTTAATGGTTGTCTTTCACACCAAGAGGCTATCCCGGTCAGTGAGGGACATTCCTGCTGTATAGTCTCTCGGGGAATCACATGTCCCTCAGAAGTGTAATTTCTGCCTCAAATGAAAGTCGAGGGCCAGAAAGAACCAGGAACTGAAACTGCTTCTACTTAGGGTGGAGAGTTTGCTCTGACCAGCTTCTGACCAAGGGACCTCCCACCCGCACAACGACCCCTGACTAGGTCGATCATGTCAAGTTCCTTGGCACAACACTTCTCTAGAGCTTCAAAGATGAAATCACTGGAATCCTCTCAAAAACACTCTAAGAAGTGAGCGTCAAATTCCTTGGGTAGAGAATTTACCAAAAAAAGAGAATCTCAGGCCAGATCTACCACCTCGGCACCCACTGGTCTCCGACTCAGTACCCACAAGACTGAAGGCTTCTCAAGTAAGTCTACCACCAGTAAGCTAAGGACTCTGCGTTCAGGCTCTGGGAGATCAGTTACCATCATTTGAACAGAGGTGGTAGAGAGAAAACCGCAGTTACACTGAGGGCTGGTCTATACTTAGCCGCTAGTTCGGCGGCTGGAAATCGAACTTCCTGGTTCGATTTATCGCGTCTGGTCTGGACGCGATAAATCGAACCAGAAAGTGCTCGCCGTCGACTGCGGTACTCCAGCTCAACAAGAGGAGTACCGCGGAGTTGACGGGGGAGCCTGCCTGCCGCGTGTGGACGGCGTCTGAACCGCGATAAGTTCGAAGTAAGGTATGTCGACTTCAGCTACGTTATTCACATAGCTGAAGTTGCGTACCTTACTTCGACTTGGGGGGTTAGTGTAGACCAGGCCTAAGTAACCATTTCTTAACTCTATTGACACTTCTACTAGTGTTGCATTATGTGGTAACATGACATAATTCATTCAGATGTTGCTGTTCTATGTAACCTGACTCTCCACTGATCTCTACCCTTGGAGTTCCAAATATGTACCGTGCAACATGGTCTCAGAACCTTTGAAAACCTTTTAGAACTACAGCACAGAGACTGTCTTTAAAAAGAGTCAGGACTTATCTCACCTTTCAGTTCCTGTTTTCTTACCTCTTGCTGTTGGACTTGAAATTGTTGATGTATCACCAGGGTGATATTTCTCTTGATCCAAATAAATCAGGTATGTGGAGCTTGGTGTACACATTCATTGAGCATTAGCAGTTTTTCAACATGGCCTCTACGTTTCTCCATTTGTGGAATATATGCCCCTCAGGCTTCCCTCAGCTTCAGCAAACTTCTATAAAAGCAGTGCCCTTTCTGGCAGCAAACAGCAAAAAATGAATGCATAATACACCACCAGTGCAACTGCGCCAGTGATAGCAGGGAGAGAAGCTGTAATATAAACAGGACTGAGGAGTTTTTTCCACAATTTAACTTAGCTCAGAGATTCCTTCAGGGACTAGTTAATGTCTTTAAACTAGTCAGACTACTGTGCTCAGAGCAGTGTTAGATGATGTGGTAGAAGTACCCAACCCCTGTCAACCACCTTTCCTGCCATATCCATCATTAGTGAAACAGAATCTCCTCTTCCCCGCTTATCTCATTTACCAAAATACAGGGATAAAATCTGGTATTCCTGTTTATATTGTAAGACACTTTCAGTATGTTTTATCTGTTTGTTTGTTTTTCTTTCACAGCATCCAGCACAGTGTTTGGGTGCCTCAGTAATATATTACTACTACTAATAAAGTTTGTGCTGCAAAAAGTGATCTCAATTTGGGTAGCAAAGAGATTAATGTGTGGAATGTAACTTGATAGAAAATAGGGGTATGAATAGACAGATCAAAAGGGAGACCATGGAGGGAAAAAGCCATGGCCCACTTTTCTCTCTTCTGTGAGATGACAGCTACCATGATGCAAGGCAAAAGCTACTCAACCATATAAAATTTGAAACTTCAACAGATTTCTTAGCTATTTTTATTTCTGAACTTCTCTGATATCCTGTGTTCATATACGCTCGTGTGTCCTTTGCTTTAATGTTTAATGTATAATCTCTGCCCTCTTGAGAACATAATAGACAAAAATGATGTAGCTCTTTGAAGGCAGAATAAGGACCTTTCCCTGGTAATTCTTATTTATGCTTATAAAGCATTTCTGTTCACTACACTGATATGTTTTTGAGTTTTTGACTTTGCCCTAGTTGCTCCCAAAGACCCACCACAGAGGATAACATTCATCATATGCAATGCAGCTGGAATTCTCTGAGGTCAATTCATTAGTTTCCCAATTTTTTTTTTTTCCATTTTTGTGATCTTATGGTCTTGGTATTTTAACTCTTATGTCTGCGATTCCTTATGGTAGTGTTTGTGTTCCTGCTTAAGAGCCTCTTTCATGCGACGTAAATAACTTCCTGTACAATCTCCTACAAACAAAGGTTAGACTCTCCATGGTTCAGTAATTGCAGTCTTGAGGATCTTGGGAATAAATTGCTCATGCACATACAGTTGAAGAAATGTTGAGTCGTACTTTGAATCTTGCAGCCTTAATTTTTGCCAAATCAGGATAAAATCAAGGTAGCACACTGCCAAAATTCTGTGCTCAATGAGACTGTTTACTGACCTGATAACGTACTGTATGGATCTGATGCCCAGGGCCATAGGTTCTCAGCCTGGAGGCCATGAGAATAGGTCCATGGGGTCATGACCATCTTTTTTTTTTTCCTATGGCTAAATGGACAGAAGCTTTTTTCCTCTTTTGATATAGGATTGCAATATGAAAAAAGTTGAGAATCACTGACCAAAGCAATATTATGCCATACTTTTACTGTGATCTTAAAAAACACAATTGAGATTCTTGTTGGCAGTGTCAGTAAGCAGGCCAAGGATTCAATTAATATGGATTCTGAGCCTAGTCTTTAGACCTACTGGTAGTCTTTCAAAGTTGGTAAGACATATTTATATGGAGTGGAGGAGGAGGCTAGTACTGCTGTCTCCAGAGAGATTAATTCATCTCGTTTCTGACAAAATAAAATTTGCATTAAAATGCTAAATTCATTTTTGGTGAGTGTCTTTTTGCTGTAAAGAAACCTGAGCACAGGGCTATGAACTACTGAACCTTTGCTGCTTTTTGTCTCATAAAATTTCACTTTTGTCAATTGATAAAGCCCACCTGCATGGATTTTTGAATCTGATAACCTAGAAGTGGCACATTTTTGTCTTGAAATTTGGATTTCCCAGTTTTTAGAATCTGAGCCTCATATTATGTATGTACACTTGTTTTTTACTGATAGAAGAAATGAGTGCTACCAGATTCTCCTTTTTCTAAAAATAAAGTGGAGTGAAAGAGAGAGATCAGAGCAGTAGGAGTGGTGCTGATTTCTGTCTTTTGTGATGGAGGTGATGGGAAGCTGGCCACTTTGGCTGATTCCCAGGCCTAGTGGTAGGAAGAGATTTGTTTCCTGCTCTGAATTACAGAAAAACAATTTTGGTGTAAGAAGCTATCCTCAACAGACTCTTTAAAACAGGATAAATTGAGAGGTAACATTTTTATAGTTCAATATTTTTAATCCCAAAATGTAATTTACATGAGAAATCACCATTGTATTTTGTTACTACAATGTCATTTACTTATACATTAGTATTTTCAACCTTGTATTAACAGCTTACTACAAAAATGCTTGTATCACTTTATTTTTATATTGGGATATTTGTTACTTTTTATATTAAAGAACTATTTAAAAGCTATATAACTATTTCTGCTGTATATTTTTGAAGTATGACTGTGTCCCCTATATAGTGGGTCCACATATGTCTTCGGTTTGTCACTACATCTTTCAGGACATTTTTTATTACTAGTACAGTTCCTTGCCTTCAGGAGATACTGATCGGTTTGTCTTCCTTTTTTCTCCCCTTCTCTTCCTCTTCTCTCCTCCACCGCCCCCAAAACCAGTTAACTATATACTGAGTTTTACAAGGTCTGCTTGTTATCTTAGAGAAATAAAAGAACTTGGAGAGAGAAAGAACTTTGGTTTTTATATGTTCAATTTTAAAAAGTAAGGGCGTAAGCAAATAACGTGGGAAAACAAAGTATGGAATATTTAAAAACTGACAATGTATGGGATGTCAGTGGCAGATCTTTATAAGATTGAATACTTAAGTGCTAGGTGTAGATAAGCTTTTCAAAGTAATTCTAGTAGATAATTACTGGTGTTACAGTAGTCTGAGCCAGGATTGATGGCAGTTTGATTGGCTGTAACAGTTACTAAAGTTCACATTTTATGACCTCCTTAAAAATATTAATGTAAAAGCTTGTGAATTGCTCTCTGGAGTCATCCTGAATTAACAAATACTGGGTGGTTATAGCTCCTTAAAATTTTTCCACTAGATTATTTCTATCCACCACCATCAAACTTAATAGTTTTTGAAAGAATTCATGTGTGGTTAGTGCAGACCCTTTCATAGCAGCACACTGGTTTGTCTCAAATTATTTTCAGGAAGTTGCTAGCTGCCATTCTGAAAACTACTGGGATCCCCGGCCTTTTTTGTTTTGGAAGGTTGGTTAGGCAAATTTCTCTCTTCATGCATGTCTCTCAAGAGGTATCTTGTTGCCTTCAGTCCCAGTCTTTCTGCATCGAACAGCAAAACTTGCAGCTCTCTGGATTTGTTCTTCCATTCTTTGTTTTTCTTCTCTGCTGTGGCTTCCCTCCTCCCTCTGACCTATAAGATCCAGCTGCTTGAGAAACAGAGATTTTGCCATCTCTTTCCTCTCTCTCAAACAAATGTGAGTTGAGTTGAGCATAGGACTTGCTAATTATTAAAGGGGTAATGTGTGGTAGTAAAAATGATTATGGGTTTAGTGATTTTGCAAAGGGACTTAGCCTAGTTGTAAGTTAAAAAAAAAAAAAAAGATTTTTGTGAAGTTTAAATGCACAAAAAATAAAGTTAAAGTATTTGAATATAATAAAATGAACTTGAATTTTGGAAAAATACTTTTTTCATTTGCATGAAATTTCCTAATGGTTTATTTTAATCACCCAATGACACCAAATGTGCTTTGTGGGGAAAAAGCCAGTTAAATATTGACTTTAATGACTTGTTCAAATTAATTCTGCTCTTAGGACAGCCCTGACACATTCACAGAATGAAAATGGGAAATAGAAAATTGGAAATTCTGTCTATAGACAGGAGAAATTAGAGAATGAGGGGGAAATGAGATTCATGTGAAAAGGTAACCAGAAGCTAAAACTTTACATCTGAGAAATCACTTAAGATCCAGTAGTTTTGGTGGTGATTACCAGACTTCCTGATCTTCTCCCACTGGTTTCTTTTTGGCCCATCTATGGTTTGGACTTAATGGAGAGTTCATAGTTCCCGTATAATGTGTATAAAAGTTCCCAAAGCCCATGGGCAGATACTTCCAGATGCCCAAATGCCAAAGTTGTCTCCATGACACTGGGTACTCTTCTCTATGCAGCCTTGGAGGCAGACCAGACCTGTCAATCAGAAGCAGAAGATGTGTGACTGCACCACCAAGGAACTGCCAGATTTCGTCAGCCTCTCCAGCTGCAGAGCAAATTTAAGGGAAGAGGAAAAAACAAGTTTAATCTCCAGGCTGTCGGGGTCTGCCTTTATCAGCAGAGGGGATTCCCTTTCCCCTCATAGTCATCAGGACTCTGTGCCCCCTGCTCATCAATGGGAATGTAGCATGGCAGAGAAGGCTGAGGGGGAAAACCAGACACTGTCTCTTGCACCTCCCCTGCTGATTAAGTGTCTGCATAGAGATCTAAGCCTGATCTGTAAAGAACTAGGCCTCTCTCAACTGCTCAGGCAAGGCATTGTTTCCTGCGGCTTCCCTGCCTGAGCAGGATAGCTCCCAGGAAGTATTGGCATCATCTCAGCAGCAAATATAGTATCAAAGGGCCGGGGAAGCTTCCTGCCCAGCCACTGGGGCATGCGCTCACAGCCATGACTGCTGACCACAGAGTGGCTGCTCAGCTCCTCCCCCACACCTGCTGTGAAAGCCTGGAGCTACTGACAGGGCTCCAGAGACAGAGCAAGGTGAGCCTGGTAAGGGGCTCTCAGGTCCAAACTCTCCCTCCATCCCCCCACCCCCCGTCAAGCTCTGTAGAGGTTCAGGACTACTCCCTGCCAGCAATGTCAACCCATTGCTGCCTCCCATTGCAGCAAGTGTGCCCAGGACACACTTAGAACCTGCAGAGTTGAAGCCTGGTGCCCCTGGAGTGGAATCAGAGTATCTCCAGGCCACATCCAGGAATCTCTTGAACAGGAATCCCTAGAAAGCCCCCTTCTGGAGCCCAGTCTAGCACAAACTCCACTCTGAATACCCTCTTTCTCAGGGCAAGAAAGCTTCCCAAAAGAATAACTACAAAGTCTCTTTCCCCCCCCCCCCCCACTCCAGTCTGCAGGAGGTCTTCAGTCTAAAATTTCTCTCTCCCAATCTGAGGAAGACGGGGATTAAGAAGAAGGGGGGGTCCTCACAGATGTTCAGACCCCTCTAGTCACCCCAGTGTGTAAAGCATTAAAAAAAAATAGTTTTTGAAGAGTGTGATTCAGGGGATTCCTCCAGGAGGTGCTCTAAGGCCTGGTCTACACTATGGGGTTAGGTCGAATTTAGCCACGTTAGGTTGATTTTAAAATGAATTTGTCCACACAACCAACCCCGTTCCATCGACCTAAAGGGCTCCTAAAATCGACTTCTGTATTCCTCCCCGGCGAGGGGAGTAGCGCTAAAATCGACTTTGTTGGGTCGAATTTGGGGTAGTGCGGACGCAAATCGACGGTATTGGCCTCTGGGAGCTATCCCAGAGTGCTCCATTGTGACCGCTCTGGACAGCACTTTGAACTCCGATGCACTAGCCAGGTACACAGGAAAAGCCCCGGGAACTTCGGTCAGCGTGGCGAACTCAGCAGCACAGGTGACCATGCAGTCCCCCCAGAATCATAGAGCATAGAATGTTTCTACGCGCCCCCATCATCTCCGTCCCTGAGGTTATCGCAGATTAGAAGGCGAAAAATACGCACTCGCGATGCCATGTTTTCCGAGCTCATGCGGTCCTCCTGCACTGATAGGGCACAGCTTAATGCATGGAGGCATTCAGTGGCAGAGGCCAGGAAAGAATTAAGTGAGCGCGAAGAGTGGAGGCAGGACGCGATGCTGAGGCTAATCGGGGAGCAAACGGACATGATGAAGTGTCTGTTGGGGGAGCAAAAGGACATGATGAAGCGTCTGTTGGAGCTGCAGGAAAGCCAACGAGCACAGACCCCCGCTGCATCCGCTGTATAACCGCCTACCCTCCTCCCCATGTTCCATAGCCGCCTCACCCAGATGCCCAAGAACGCGGGGGTGGGGGAGCTCCGGGCACCCAGCCACTCCACTCCAGAGGATGGCCCAAGCAACAGAAGGCTATCATTCAAACAGTTTGATTTTTAGTGTGGCTGCAATAAGCAGTGTGGTCTTGTCCTTCCCTCCTCTCCCACCCCACCTGGGCTACCTTTTCCGTTATCTCTTTTTTTTTTTTAATTAATAAAAAAAGTATGCATGGTTTCAAAACAATAGTTACTTTATTTCGAAGGGGGGAGGGTGGTTGGCTTACAGGGAATTAAAATCAACAAAGGGGGCGGGTTTGTATAAAGGAGAAACACACAACTGTGACACCGAAGCCTAGCCCGTCATGAAACTTTTTTTCAAAGCCTCTCTGATGCGCAGCGCGCCTTGCTGTGCTCTTCTAATCGCCCTGGTGTCTGGCTGCTCAAAATCAGACGCCAGGCGATTTGCCTCAACCTCCCACCCCGCCATAAATGTCTCCCCTGTACTCTAACAGATATTATGGAGCACACAGCAAGCAGCAATAACAATGGGAATGTTGGTTGCGCTGAGGTCTGACCAACAGTGCCAGTGAGCTTTTAAACATCCAAAGACACATTCTACCACCATTCTGCACTTGCTCAGCCTATAGTTGAACTGCTCCTTACTACTGTCCAGGCTTTATGAACGGATCCCCCGAGCTTGTCGCTGGGGAGCAGGAGAGCAGAGTTGCAGGGGAAGTGATGGAGCTGTACACCATGCTCTGGAGGTTGCTAGGAGCCAGGCAGGGAAGACGTTCCCAGAATCCCCGGCCAACCTACATGTCCGAGGACGGTTACCAGTCCTACTGCACCATCTGCTGCCAGCAGCACCCAGAAGGACCAGTACAGATCCCCCGAGCTCGTTGCTGGGGAGCCGGAGACCAGAGTTGCAGCGGAAGCGGTGGATGACGACGGTTAGCAGTCCTACTGCACCGCCTGCTGCGAAGGCAAGGAGCTGCTGCTGTGTAGCAATGCCAGCTGCTGCAGGTGCTTCTGTGTCCAATGCTTGGAGGTCCGGGTAAGGCAAGGTACCCCGGCCAAGACAAAAGAGCAAGAGCCCTGGAGCTGTTACATGTGTCAACTGCAGAAGTGCTATGGGGTGTTACAGCGCTGACTTGACTGGAATGTACGGCTGCAAGACTTCTTCACTAGTGACAAAGGACAGGAATATGATGCACCTAAAATCTAAAAAGGCCCGCACATTTCCCAGAGTCACTACCCTTGATAACAGAACGTCAATGATTGCTTTGGCTATTTGGATCACAGCAGCCCCCACAGTAGACTTGCCCACAACAGCAGTGGTGATGGTGAGCTGAGCGAGCTCCATGCTTGCTGTGATATGGTGTCTGCACGGGTAACCCAGGAAAAAAGGCGCAAAACGATTGTCTGCCGTTGCTTTAATGGAGGGAGGGGCGACTGACAACATGTACCCAAAACCACCCGCGACAATGTTTTGCCCCATCAAGCATTGGGAGCTTAACCCAGAATTCCAATGGGCAGTGGAGACTGCGGGAACTGTGGGATAGCTACCCACAGTGCACCGCTGCGTAAGTCGATGCTAGCCACGGTAGTGAGGACGCACTCCGCCGACATAATGCGCTTAGTGTGCACATACACAATTGACTGTATAAAATTGATTTCTAATAATCGACTTCTATAAAATCGACCTAATTTCGTAGTGTAGACATACCCTCAGAGATGCAAAGTGAAATCTGTTTCCCTGCCTCCAGCTGCATAAATCTGCAGAGTGCAGCAGGGCAGATAAACCTCGGTGCCTGGTTTCCCTGCTCACCTTCGCTGAATGCAGCATGAGATAATTATCAGTACTGGGTTGTCTTGCTCACTCTCATAGAATGCAGCATGGGAAATCAATGCAGAAAAGATCAGGTCAGAGACATTTGCTGTTTCCTTTAGGTGTGCAAACACAATCTCACAATGGGAATTCTCCCTATGTAGGGGAGGAAGGCCAACACTCCACATCAGAGCTTGAGATGCAAATAGTATAATATTAAAAAATAAAACTCACAGAGGATAGACTTTCAGGCAAGCATGTACTGAGTATTCTGAGTATTGAAACTACAATTTGTAGGTCTGCAGATGCCTTCAAAAAGCTGTAGCTGGATACCCCTCCTCACGTAGCCTGTTGGGTCTATAATAGTGTGATAGGGATTTTCCTGCCTTACCTAAAAGACAGGGGAATTATTGGACTGTTGTCCTCAGCTGCTGCTATGGGTTGCCAAGTCCTAACTATTGGACTGTGATTCACAGCTGCTGCTCTGGGTCACCAGACCTTGATGTCTTGGTTATTACTCTCAGCTTCTCTTGCAGCTTGCCTTGCCTTGCCTTGCTTCAACCTCCTTCCCCCATCTTGCCAACAAGAATGAATAAACAAAACAGAACTGCCATCTGACACCTGAGGTGCTTGGTAGGTTTTCAGAAGCAGTGCTAGCATGGGTGGATGGTAGTGCAAGTGTGGTCCCTCTCAACCTATTCAAAAAAAATGAATGACTTAATGGGTTTTCCCTGAGGAAGAAGAGGTGTCAGAGCATGCGGACACCTGCCATGACAACCTTATCCAAGATCCATCCTAGATCTCCTATGAATGAGAGTAATAGAACTTGTTCCTACTCTTCAGAGAAAACAGGGCCTTTACTCCATATTGTTCCTATTCTCCCCCACCCTCCCAAAAAGTCAGAAGGCTAAAGAGCAGTTCTTGACATCAAATATTTCAACAGATCCGTTAAATCAAAATTCAAGATGGAATCCTCAAAATCCAAAGTAGCTGCCATCAGCAGAGGGAATGGGATAACATCAATAGATGCGAAGGATGCTGTGACAGATGGCAATTTCCTGCAATATCTTGCACAAACCTTACTGAGTTAAGTTATGTATCTTAGGCGCTCTTGCATTAAAAATGCAGATGTTTGTGTTGTGGTATGTAATGTGGTATGACTAATGTAAACCATGGTAAGTGTTATGACCTTCAAAGGACTCTTAAACAATGGGCCTAAGACAAGAAAGAACTGTTAGTTGAGTGGGATTCCTAGGAAATGCTTGCGAGGAGTGGAATGCAAATGACCCACCTCCAGATTAATCCTTTTTAAGCTGTATCTTGAGAAACCCATTGCCTGAAATCTATTTGCAGTCTCTTTGAAGACCCAAACTAGATAAAAACAACAAGGAGTCCAGTGGCACCTTTAAAGTCTAACCGATTTATTCAGGCATAAGCTTTCATGGGTAAAAAACTCACTTTTTCAGATGCATGGAGTGAAAATTACAGATACAGGCATAAATATATATTGGCACATGAAGAGAAGGGAATTACCTTACAAGTGGAGAACCAATATTGAAGGCCAGTTCAGTCAGGGTGGATGTGGTCCACTCCCCATAATTGATGAGGAGGTGTCAATACTAAGAGAGGGGAAATTGCTTTTGTAGTGAGCCAGCCACACCCAGTTCCTATTCACGCCCAAATTGATGGTGTTAAATTTGCAAATAAATTGTAGTTCTGCAATTTCTTTTTTAAGTCTTTTTTTGAAGTTTTTTGTTGAAGAATGGCTACTTTTAAATCTGTTGTTGAATGTCCAGGGAGACTGAAGTGTTCTCCTACTGACTTTTGTATGTTACCATTCCTGATGTCTGATTTATTTCCATTTATCCTTTTACGTAGAGACTGGCCAACGTACATGGCAGAGGGGCATTGCTGGCACAAGATGGCATATATCACATTAGTAGATGTGCAAGTGAATGAGTCCCTGATGGTGTGGTTGATGTGGTTGGGTCCTATGATGGTGTCACAAGAGTAGATATGGGGACAGAGAATGCAACGGTGTTTGTTACAGGGATTGGTTCCTGAGTTAGTGTTTCTGTGGTGTGGTGTGTAGCTGCTGGTGAGTATTTGCTTTAGGTTGGGGGGCTGTCTGTAAGCGAGGATTGGCCTGCCTCCCAAGGCCTGTGAGAGTGGGGGATCGTTTTTCAGGATAGGTTGTAGATCGTTATTGATGCTCTGGAAAGGTTTTAGCTGGGGGCTGTACGTCATGGTCAGTGGTGTTCTGTTATTTTCCTTGTTGGGCCTGTCCTATAGTAGGTGACGTCTGGGTACCCATCTTGCTCTTTCTGTTTCCTCACTTCCCCAGGTGGGTACTGTAGTTTTAAGAATGCTTGATAGAGATCTTGTAGGTGTTTGTCTCTGTCTGAGGGATTGGAGCAAATGCAGTTGTATGTTAGGGCTTGGCTGTAGACAATGGATCGTGTGATGTGTCCTGGATGGAAGCTGGAGGCCTGTAGGTAAGTATAGCAGTCAGTAGGTTTCCGGTATAGGGTGGTGTTTATGTGGCCATCACCTATTTGCACTGTAGTGTCCAGGAAGTTGATCTCTTGTGTGGACTGGTCCAGGCTGAGGTTGATGATGGGGTGGAAATTGTTGAAATCCAGGTGGATTAGCATGTGTGTAGGTTCTTTCATTGTTTTAAATGTTCTCTCTGTAGTACTTTAACCTTAAGAATAAACGTGCTTGCCTATAAAGAGCTGTGTGGTAGTTTAACTGTGGCAATTACAGTATGTACCGCAAAGCAGGCCCTCTCAGGCAGTCTTTGATGAGAAGTTCTCAGTGCAGATAGGGAGCTGTGCCGCCTGGAAATACCCCCCCAGTCAGGAGGGAAAGAGACAAATGTCTGTTCCCAAGAGATGTGACCGCTGGGGAGCCGGAAGCCTAAGAGTGGGTGCCCTTGGTGGACCATAGAGGGTGAATACAGGTGCAGTTGCTCTGCACAGTGACAGATGGCTCTCTCCACACCCCAATTCAGCAATCTTGCAGATGCTTCCTAAGCTTTGCTCTCAGAAGACAATACTACGGTACAGGTCCTTGCCCTTTGATTTAGCAACAGCATCACAAGTGTTACAAAAGTGCTGGAAGTGTTAATAGCAGCTCTCCAAGAAGAAGGGGTCTATGATTACCCCTTCCTTGTGGGACCTCTGTATCCAAGCCTCATCTAGAGTTAGTCATAGACACTCTACCACTCCAGCAGTAAGGATGCTGCAGAGCCACAGTTTTATGAAAGTCAGTTAAGTGTCAACATATTCCCATTCTTGGATTAAGAACTGTCATTGTCCTCTACAAAGTTCCTTGCTTCAGGAAGAACAGGAGAAGCTGAGAAATGGTTTCTAAATTCCAAGTAGTGAAGATACTGTATCTCAGACATGTGCAAGTAAAAAAAAATATATAATTCCATCTTCCAATATCAGAGTTCACTCCCACAGAGCTGTGGCAGCTTGGTGGTCAGAAAGATCAAACCTCTCATAAGAGGAAAACTGTAAAGGAGCCCCCTCGTTACCTGTTCATACCACTCCATATTCTACAAGGTGGACATCCAATCCCAGTAACTGAGGAGAGGGTTATCCCCTTTCACATCTGCACATAACTGTATGTGTGTCCCTGTCACTTCCTGCTCCCCTTCCCCTCCCATTGAGTGGACATTGCTGTGAAAATCCCAATGTCACGGATCTGTGGACCTCATTAGAAATAACAGGAAAAATTATCCATGCTTTACTTCAATATTACCTTTCTTGGAATAGTGAGGTTCACAGATCCAACCCACCCTGAATGGTCTGTTAATTGGTAAAGATAAGCAGGAGAATTGTTCTATTTAATCTTAATGCATAATTTTCCTAACTGATGTAGAGTGGTTAGTTCTTCTTAGGCTAAGGAAGCATCTCAACTGATGGTTTCTAAGAGGTGGAGCCATCACCACTCCACCTCCGATTGACAGGTTTACTTTACTTGGAATCTCCTGCACCTAGTGGCCTGTGAGGCAACCCATTTTTCTCACTGCTGTCTCTTGGGAGCAAGATTTTGACTCCATCGTAAGTTGTCTCCATGATGGCAACATCATTTTCAATCATCCTCTGATAGGTAAGTCTTTTGTCCTCCACATTTTCTCTTCCCTCCAGATGGAATCGAATCTAAGCCATAGCTTGGGCTTCTGCCATGGAGCATCCTGATCTCATTGCCAAACCACCATAGCTGTCTCTAATTTTTGAATCCTCAGTTTGCTGACCCATGTGGTGCAACACTTCCACGTTGGTTACATGATCTCTCCAGTGAATCCCCAAGATTCTTCTTAATACTGGTGGCATGCATTCAGCTTCCTTTGGTGTACTTCCACCATCTACTACATTTTCAAGGCATACAGTAGTGTTGGGAGAACAATAGCATTGCACAATCTTATTTTAGTGTGTAGGTGTATCTTCTTACTCTTCCAGATGTTTGACGGACGGGAAAATGATCCACTAGCTTTACCAGTTCTTGCCTTCACTTCTTTAGTGAGTTGGCATATTATACTTCCAAGATAGTCAGTTGATACATTTGGTCTGCCTTCTTGGCTGCATGTCATGGATCTGTGGACTTTGTTACTCCAAGGAAGGAAATTTACAGGTAAGGCATGGATAAATTTTCCTATTCCATTTTCAAGGAGAATGCTCTATTACAGTAGTACCCCAAAAGAGAGGAGTCAACAGTCATTTCCCCAGCAAATATCCTATCAAAATTGGATTTGTATCTCCAAATACTAGTGTACCCTTCTATTTCAAGAAATTTATAGACTACCATAGCAACTACTAACATTTTTAATATCTCAGTTGTCATCTTTGCTTGCCATCTCTGAATGGGACATTTTCAGTGGAAACCAGTTATCAGTGATTGTGATAATTTCTGACTCCATTCTGTGCTTGTTTCCACCAACATCTAGTCATAATGGGTGAAATTTTCAAAAGTGCCTAAGTGATTTAGGCCTCAGTCCCATTATAAGTCAGTGAGACTTAGGTGCTTCTGAATTTCACTCAGTGAATTAATAGGACAAAATTACCACTGTTAACTTTCTCATTATACCCCCAAAATTAAAATACTGTGCAGCTAAACTTTCAGTGTTTCAGCAGCCATGTTTCTGCTCCTGCCTGCCACTGCTTGCATATGGACTTTGCAAGGTGAGAGCAATTGTCTGCAGCTGCTTTTATATCTTGGTTTGACATTGTGTCTAATCTGCTGCCTGACCACTGCAAACATTTTTCCAATGTGTCCTTTCAGCTTCTGCTTTCTGCAGAATTCTTTGGCCACACAGATTCTTCCAATATCTCATGCCCAGACTAAATGTCTGTATTCAGCCAGCCAATTGTGCTGTGTCTTCATAAGAGCATCCTGTATGTTTTCCTGTCACTCTCTCTAGTAGCAAAGCTCAGGAGAGACAAAGGTTTATTCATCCTGATAGCCTCACTGGTTCAGACAAGTATGGTTTATCATGTGCTGGTCCCCATGTGTATTCTACGTGTGTGTATGCTTGCTCTCTGTGCACCTGAGACCGGAGATTTCTAGCAACTAGTGTCCATTGGTCTGCACTTAAGCAGTTACTCTCTTAGTAAACAGTGTTCCTGTTTACACACCCAGCTTCCAATTCCCTGGTGGTGCAAGCAGCCCCTGAAAGGTTTAGGCTATAGCACCCAAGACAACACCCACTGACAGGGGTGATAATGCCTTGAACTCCGGTATTTTCTTCTACCAGCCTTCAATTTGTAATTACTAATGACCAGGCCCCATTAGCAAAGTATGATTTCACCAATTACTCCAAATCCTTGGACTTCAAAGACAAGCTCCACCAGGAGGACAGGGCTCAATTCCAAGCCCTCATAATAAGGGCAGCTAAAACATCTCTTCAGGCTGCAATGGATGCTGCTGACACTGTTTTAAGAGGGATAGCTACCACAATTATGTGGTGCAAATCTTGGTTTCACTCCTCGGGATTCCCCAGGGACATACAAAATACCATTGAGGATCTGCCCTTTGATGAGGCTAACTTCTTCAGTGGGTTTTTATACACTGGTTGCAAAGAGGAAAAACGCTACAAGCAGGTGTACAGACAAAGACAACCCTCTCAGCTGTTCTATCATCCATGCCCTTACAAGCCACTGCACAAATGTCTTGAGGGTACAGAGACCCAGGTACGCAGCTTTCTCCACATCTACTGCAGCAGTTCAACTCCATCCGTCACCTAGGAGTTTCTTTTGATGGCATGTTCAAGAACCATGTTCCTTTATGATGCCATCCTAAACTGTGCTCCAAAATTTTGGTGGCTGCCTTGCCCACTTCACTCAACTGGAGAGCAATAACAAATCAAGTTTGTCACCTTCCCACCACAAACCCCCTTTCTGGCTCCTTTTCAGAGACCACTGTCAGGTGATCCTCCATCAGAAGAGGGGCTATAGGCATGTGCCACCTCACCGTCAAGGGAGAGGATTCTACTGCCCATATTTCCTAGTTCCTAAGAAAAACAGAAGAAGGAGATCAATTCTTGATTTATACCAACCGAATGTCATTATTTGAAAATCAAAATTCTGCATGGTCACATTAGCATTGATAATACCCTCTCTGAAGGAGGGCACATGGTTCAGGGCTTTCACCATGAAAGATGCTTACTGTCATGTGGACAGTCATCCATCCCACTGAAGGTTCCTCAGTTCAAACTAAATGGAAGGATTGACAGGGTTTTTGATTTCAAAAGGGCTAACTTCAAAAAATTAAGGAAATTAGTTAGGGAAGTGGATTTGACTGAAGAACTTGTGGATCTAAAGGTGGAGGAGGCCTGGAATTACTTCAAGTCAGAGTTGCAGAAACTATCAGCCTGCATCCCAAGAAAGGGGAAAAAATTCAGAGGCAGGAGTTGTAGACCAAGCTGGATGAGCAAGCATCTCAGAGAAGGGATTAAGAAAAAGCAGAAAGCCTACAAGGAGTGGAAGATGGGAGTGATCACCAAGGAAAGCTACCTTATTGAGGTCAGAACATGTAGGGATAAAGTGAGAAAGGCCAAAAGCCATGTAGAGTTGGACCTTGCAAAGGGAATTAAAACCAATAGTAAAAGGTTCTATAGCCATATAAATAAGAAAACCAAGAAAGAAGTGGGATCGCTAAACACTGAGGATGGAGTGGAGGTTAAGGATAATCTAGGCATGGCCTAATATCTAAACAAATACTTTGCCTCAGTCTTTAATGAGGCTAATGAGCTTAGGGATAATGGTAGGATGACAAATGGGAATGAGGATATGGAGGTAGATATTACCACATCCGAGGTAGAAGCCAAACTCGAACAGCTTAATGGGACTAAATCGGGGGGCCCGGATAATCTTCATCCAAGAATATTAGAGGAACTGGCACATGAAATTGCAAGCCCATTAGCAAGAATTTTTAATGAATCTGTAAACTCAGGGGTTGTACCGTATGACTTGAGAATTGCTAACATAGTTCTTATTTTTAAGAAAGGGGAAAAAAAGTGATCCGGGTAACTACAGGCCTGTTAGTTTGACATCTGTAGTATGCAACGTCTTGGAAAAAATTTTGAAGGAGGAAGTAGTTAAGGACATTGAGATCAATGGTAATTGGGACAAAATACAACATGGTTTTACAAAAGGTAGATTGTGCCAAACCAATCTGATCTCCTTCTTTGAGAAGGTAACAGATCTTTTAGACAAAGGAAATGCAGTGGATCTAATTTACCTCGATTTCAGTAAGGCATTTGATACGGTTCCACATGGGGAATTATTAGCTAAATTGGAAAAGATGGGGATCAATATGAAAATTGAAAGGTTAAAGGGGAGACTACAGTGGGTCATACTGAAAAGTGATCTGTCAGGCTGGAGGGAGGTTACTATTGGAGTTCCTCAGGGATCAGTTTTGGGACCAATCTTATTTAATCTTTTTATTACTGACCTTGGCACCAAAAGTGGGAATGTGCTAATAAAGTTTATGGATGAGACAAAGCTGGGAGGTATTGCCAATATAGAGAAGGACCGGGATATCATACGGGAAGATTTGGATGACCTTGTAAACTGGAGTAATAGTAATAGGATGAAATTTAATAGTGAAAAAGTGCAAGGTCACGCATTTAGGGATTAATAAGAATTTTTGTTATAAGCTGGGGACGCATCAGTTGGAAGTAACAGAGGAGGAGAAGGCCCTCTGAGTATTGGTTGATCACAGGATGACTGAGCCGCCAATGTGATATGGCTGTGAAAAAAGCTAACACGGTCTTGGGATGCATCAGGCCAGGTATTTCCAGTAGAGATAAGGAGGTGGTAGTACCGTTATACAAGGCACTGGTGAGACCTCATCTGGAATACTGTGTGCAGTTCTGGTCTCCCATGTTTAAGAAGGATGAATTCAAACTGGAACAGGTACAGAGAAGGGCTTCTAGGATGATCTGAGGAATGGAAAACCTGTCTTATGAAAGGAGACTCAAAGAGCTTGGCTTATTTAGCCTAACCAAAAGAAGGCTGAGGGGAGATATGATTGCTCTCTATAAATATATCAGAGGGATAAATACCAGGCAGGGAGAGGAATTGTTTAAGCTCCGTACCAATATGGACACAAGAACAAATGGATAGCACATAAGAACGGCCGTACCGGGTCAGACCAAAGGTCCATCTAGCCCAGTATCCTGTCTACCAACAGTGGCCAATGCCAGGTGCCCCAGAGGGAGTGGACCAACAGGCAATGATCAAGTGATCTCTCTCCTGCCATCCATCTCCATCCTCTGACAAACAGAGGCTAGGGATACCATTCCTTACCCATCCTGACTAATAGCCATTAATGGACTTAACCACCATGAATTTATCCAGTTCTCTTTTAAACGCTGTTATAGTCCTAGCCTTCACAACCTCCTCAGGTAAGGAGTTCCACAAGTTGACTGTGCGCTGTGTGAAGAAGAACTTCCTTGTATTTGTTTTAAACCTGCTGCCCATTAATTTCATTTGGTGACCCCTAGTTCTTGTATTATGGGAATAAGTAAATAACTTTTCCATATCCACTTTTTCCACATCACTCATGATTTTATATACCTCTATCATATCCCACCTTAGTCTCCTCTTTTCCAAGTTGAAGAGTCCTAGCCTCTTTAATCTCTCCTCATATGGGACCTGTTCCAAACCCCTAATCATTTTAGTTGCCCTTTTCTGAACCTTTTCTAGTGCCAGTATATCTTTTTTTAGATGAGGAGACCACATCTGTATACAGTATTCGAGATGTGGGCGTACCATCGATTTATATAAGGGCAATAATATATTCTCCGTCTTATTCTCTGTCCGCTTTTTAATGATCCCTAACATCCTGTTTGCTTTTTTGACCGCCTCTGCACATTGCGTGGACATCTTCAGAGAACTATCCACGATGACTCCAAGATCTTTTTCCTGACTCGTTGTAGCTAAATTAGCCCCCATCATATTGTATGTATAGTTGGGGTTATTTTTTCCAATGTGCATTACTTTACATTTATCCACATTAAATTTCATTTGCCATTTTGTTGCCCAATCACTTAGTTTTGTGAGATCTTTTTGAAGTTCATCACAGTCTGCTTGGTCTTAACTATCTTGAGCAGTTTAGTATCATCTGCAAACTTTGCCACCTCACTGTTTACCCCTTTCTCCAGATCATTTATGAATAAGTTGAATAGGATTGGTCCGAGGACTGACCCTTGGGGAACACCACTAGTTACCCCTCTCCATTTTGAGAATTTACCATTAATTCCTATCCTTTGTTCCCGGCCTTTTAACCAGTTCTCAATCCATGAAAGGACCTTCCCTTTTATCCCATGATAACTTACTTTACTTAAGAGCCTTTGGTGAGGGACCTTGTCAAAGGCTTTCTGGAAATCTAAGTACACTATGTCCACTGGATCCCCCTTGTCCACATGTTTGTTGACCCCTTCAAAGAACTCTAATAGATTAGTAAGACACGATTTCCCTTTACAGAAACCATGTTGACTATTGCTCAACAGTTTGTTTCTATGTGTCTGGTAATTTTATTCTTAACTATTGTTTCGACTAATTTGCCCGGTACCGACGTTAGACTTACTGGTCTGTAATTGCCGGGATCACCTCTAGAGCCCTTTTTAAATATTGGCGTTACATTAGCTAACTTCCAGTCATTGGGTACAGAAGCCGATTTAAAGGACAGGTTACAAACCTTAGTTAATAGTTCCGCAACTTCACATTTGAGTTCTTTCAGAACTCTTGGGTGAATGCCATCTGGTCCCGGTGACTTGTTAATGTTAAGTTTATCAATTAATTCCAAAACCTCCTCTAGTGACACTTCAATCTGTGACAGTTCCTCAGATTTGTCACCTACAAAAGCCGGCTCAGGTTTGGGAATCTCCCTAACATCCTCAGCTGTGAAGACTGAAGCAAAGAATCCATTTAGTTTCTCCGCAATGACTTTATCGTCTTTAAGCACTCCTTTTGGATCGCGATAGTCAAGGGGCCCCACTGGTTGTTTAGCAGGCTTCCTGCTTCTGATATACTTAAAAAACATTTTGTTGTTATCTTTTGAGTTTTTGGCTAGCCGTTCTTCAAACTCCTCTTTGGCTTTTCTTATTACATTCTTGCACTTAATTTGGCAGCGTTTATGCTCCTTTCTATTTGCCTCACTAGGATTTGACTTCCACTTTTTAAAGGAAGTCTTTTTATCTGTCACTGCTTCTTTTACATGTTGTTAAACCACGGTGGCTCTTTTTTAGTTCTTTTACTGTGTTTCTTAATTTGGGGTATACATTGAAGTTGGACCTCTATTATGGTGTCTTTAAAAAGCGCCCATGCAGCTTGCAGGGATTTCACTTTAGTCACTGTACTTTTTAATTTCTGTTTAACTAACCCCCTCATTTTTGCATAGTTCCCCCTTTTAAAATTAAATGACACAGTGTTGGGCTGTTGAGATGTTCTTCCCACCACAGGCATATTGAATGCTATTGTATTATGGTCACTATTTCCAAGCGGTCCTGTTATAGTTACCTCTTGGACCAGCTCCTGCGCTTCACTCAGGACTAAATCTAGAGTTGCCTTTCCCCTTGTGGGTTCCCGTACCAGCTGCTCCATGAAGCAGTCATTTAAAGTATTGAGAAATTTTATCTCTGCATTTCGTCCTGAAGTGAAATGTTCCCAGTCAATATGGGGATAATTGAAATCCCCCACTATTATTGGGTTCTTAATTTTTATAGCCTCTCTAATTTCCCTTAGCATTTCATCATCACTATCACTGTCCTGGTCAGGTGGTCTATAATAGATCCCTAATGTTATAGTCTTATTAGAGCATGAAATTTCTATCCATAGAGATTCTATGGAACATGTGGAGTCACTTACGATTTTTACTTCACTTGATTCTACATTTTCTTTCACATATAGTGCCACTCCCCCCCCCGCATGACCGGTTCTGTCCTTCCGATATATTTTGTACCCCGGAATGATTGTGTCCCCTTGATTGCTCTCAGTCCACCAGGTTTCTGTGATGCCTATTATATCAATATCCTCCTTTATCACGAGGCACTCTAGTTCACCTATCTTATTATTTAGACTTCTAGCATTTGTGTACAAGCACTTTAAAAACTTGTCACTGTTTATTTGTCTGCCCTTTTCTGATGTGTTAGATTCTTTATGTGAATGTTTATCATCTGATCTGGCCCTTACATTATCCTCCTCCATCCTCTGCTCCTGACTATAACCTGGAGATTCTCTATCATTAGACTCTCCCCTAAAGAAGTCTCTGTCCGATCCACATGCTCCTCTGCAGCAGTCGGCTTTCCCCCATCTCCTAGTTTAAAAACTGCTCTACAACCTTTTTAATGTTTAGTGCCAGCAGTCTGGTTCCACTTTGGTTTAGATGGAGCCCATCTCTCCTGTATAGGCTGTATAAACTGGCCATCAGGAAGTTTAGACTTGAAATTAGACGAAGGTTTCCAACCATCAGAGGAGTGAAGTTCTGGAACAGCCTTCCAAGGGGAGCAGTGGGGGCAAAAGACATATCTGGCTTCAAGACTAAGCTTGATAAATTTATGGAGGGGATGGTATGATGGGATAGCCTAATTTTGGCAATTAATTGAGCTTTGACTATTAGCGGTAAATATGCCCAATGGCCTGTGATGGGATGTTAGATGGGGTGGGATCTGAGTTATTACAGAGAATTCTTTCCTGGGTGTCTGGCTGGTGAGTCTTGCCCACATGCTCCAGGGCAGATTGGCAGAGGCCCTGGGGGGTTTTCGCCTTCCTCTGCAGCATGGGGCACAGGTCACTTGCTGGAGGATTCTCTATACCTTGAAGTCTTTAAACCACGATTTGAGGACTTCAATCGCTCAGACATAGATTAGGGGTTTGATACAGGAGTGGGTGGGTGAGATTCTGTGGCCTGCATTGTGCAGGAGGTCAGACTAGACGATCATAATGGCCCCTTCTGACCTTAAAGGCTATGATTCTATGAGATTCCTGGTAGGATAAGAGCCCTATCAATTCAGAGTGCTCCCATTTGGACTAGCTACAGCACCCAGGGTCTTCATAAAGGTCTTCTCAGTCGTTGCAGCCAGGATGAGACAGAATGGCTACACCATCTTTCTGTATCTGGATAACTGGCTCCTGAAGGGCAGATCAGCAAGGAGATCCGGTTAGTGACCCTATTCCTACTCCATCTATCTTCTTGGGAATCTATTTCAACAAAGAAAAGCCCCCTTTGTGGGTCTCAAAGACCCATAGAATTTCCCCATAGCAAGCGTCTATTTCTGTTAGAATATAGATATGCAGCCCTCCCTGTAAAGGCCTATATTTTAAGAACTTAGGTGTATTTTTATCATTTATCAAAGGGGTAGCCGTGTTAGTCTGGACCTATAAAAGCAGCAAAGAGTCCTGTGGCACCTTGTAGACTAACAGACGTATTGGAGCATGAGCTTTCGCGGGTGAATACCCACTTCATCGTATAGTCTATAAGGTGCCACAGGACTCTTTGCTGCTTTTATCACTTAGTTAGTTAGAGGTATAAAACAAAGAATCAAAATCACAGTCTGCCTGTGTATGAACCTTTTCTCACTAAGATAGTCTGAGGCCTTGATCTTAGGCTGAGGCCTTTGTCTAAGCAGCAGAGGCAGCCATAAACTGGGAAGCATACGGTCACATCCTCACATTCCAAACAAGTCACATTGAAATAAGGTGGTATTGGGCTGTTGGGAATACAATTCTGTCCTGATAGTGCCTATTATCACCAGATAAGGAAAACAGATCTTAAGATGGTTAACGAAAACTTAGTTTGATAGCATCCTGTCTGGCAAAAAATCACATCAGTGGTTGTGGTTGTGAAACCCTAATTTCTGTATTTTATCTTTATGGCCCCCACTTTTCTATTATTAATCTGTCTGGTTCTCTAATTGTTTCTGTCTGCTGTATAATTAATTTTGCTAGGTGTAAGTCATTTAGGGTAGTGGGATATAATTGGTTAGAGAATTATGTTATGATATGTTAGGATTGGTTAGATAGATTTCAGTAAAATGATTGGTTAAGGTATAGCTGAGAGTATTGCTATATAAATTGTGGTCAAACAGGAAGTGGGTGGGAAATTGGAATCAAGCTTGCTGGAAATTAACCCCAATAAACATCGCATTATCTGCACTTCGGATTTCTGGTCTTTTGCTGCTTGCTGTCTGCGTGACAAGAACCAGGAAAGTGGGAGGGTGAAGGGAAAGCCAGCTAACAATTTCCCTATGTAAAAATTACACACAGGAACAACTTAAGACAAGTCAGCCTCAGACTTTGGGCCACAGTCAATATCTGTCTTTCCCACGACCTTGTGTGCTTATATAACACCATTTGCCAGGCTGTACCTCCATTACATATAGGCCTGGCTTCAGTCTGTTTACTCACCAGACAGAGCAAGAATACTAGGGTAACAATTCCTGCCAAGTTCATGGCTTCTCTTGTTTGCTGGATGAACTCAGAACATGTGCATGTGGGAGTCTCTTTCCTTACACCCACACCTGAGGCAACCATTATCATGGACACACCCCTCATAGGGTGGGGAGTCTACATAGACATTCACACTGCACAGGGCACTTGGATGCCTCAGGGAGCCAAGATGTATATCAGCCTACTGGAGCTCAGAGTAGTCCATCTAGCCTGCAATGTATTACTTATACTCAGTTGGTCCTGCCATATCCAAAGAGAATGTCAGACAGCACAACTATTTTCTTCTGTATAATGAGGGTGGAGCAAAATCCCTTCCTGTCTGCATAGAAGTGGTCATCTTAGGGAACTGGTACACCAGGAACCACATAACACTCTCAGCAATATATGTATCAGGTGTGCAGAACTCTCTGGTGGACTGTCTCAGAAGGCACTTCTCCACACCATGAATGGGAGATAAACAATTTTTTTGTGAACGACATCTTCACCCAGGGAGGACGCCATCCTAGGACCTGTTCACCTCCCAGACAAACAAGAAATTTCCCCTGTACTGCTCCAGAGCAGCTTTGGGCTGGGGCTCCAAGGGCAATACCCTTCTGCTAACTTGGACAGACCACCTCAGGTATTCCTTTGCTCTCATCCTGCTACCACCACTAGTTCTATGGAAGATTCTCATTCACAAAACTTCGATCATTCTCATTGCATCCAACTGGACCAGACAGTTTTGGTTTTCAGACCCTTCTGCAAATGTCAACTCAACCTACCATCAGAATCCAATCCTTCCTGGATTTAATGACTCAAGAAGTGAGGCCAGACATCCCAGTCCTGGCCCTCTTCATCTCACAGCCTAGTATTTGGAAGAGCATCAGACCGAAACCATTCATGTTTGGAATTCATTTAGTCTATTCTCAAGCAAAGCACAAAGAATTCCATTTGAAAATGGTATATGGCGAAATGGAGACATTTCTCCACTGGGACACACAAGAACCAAATATCCCCAGAATTTACTGGAATTACAGATGTTTTAGACTATTTACTCCCTCTCAGAATGTCAGGCTTTCCATTAGCTTGCCGTGAGTGCACCTTGCAACAATCCGTGCCTTCCATCCTCCAGTTGATGGCTATACTATTTTTACTTATCCAGTGGCAATCAGATTCCTGAAGAGCCTCATTATAACTTTCCCACTGGTGATTAAAACCAGCATCGCAAGGGTATCTTAATCTTATTGTTTTGATACTTACCTGACCTCCCTTTGAACCTCTAGCCACTTGCTCCATGTCCTGTCTCTCCATGAAGGTTGCCTTCCTACTTGCCATCACATCAGCCAGAAGGGTGAGTGAACTGGGAATACTTATGGCAGATCCGCCATGTATCACAAGGAGAAGGTTTTTCTCTGCCTCCACCCTAAGTTAATTTCTGAGATGCATATGAATCAATCTATTCACTTATTCGTATTCTTCCCAAAATGTCATGTTCCTGATGAGGAGAGAAGATTTCATTCTCTTGATGTCTGATGGGCCTAGGCATTCTATCTGCAGAAGTGTTTAAAATGTAATCAGAATTCTGCTTTGGATACAAAATGCATAAGTATAATAATTTTCTATATATCACAAAGTATGAGTGAAATAATTTTGAGGGTTAGGAATGTCACCCCTAACAGATGCAATCCATGTATTATGCTTATCTCTATGGAACAATCACTGTAATTTCCATGTCATCAGTAGCCACTTGACATCCTTTGATTGTCCCTACTAGTTCATTAGAAATATTTTCTTTTCATGCACCTAAGCCCAGCCTGTTTGTTGGGAGTTTTGAATGCACCTGGTTATTCAAATGCCTTTCTGTACGAACTTCTATATTTGACACTGCATCGCTAATGCTATCATAAATGTTAAATTAATCTAGCGTTACTACATTGTCACTTTTGCCATTCAGATTTAATATAGTTCTTCCAGCTATATCAGGAGAGCCAAATATATGGCCCATGGGACAGATCCAGCCTGCGTGATGGTAAGGTAGCCCACAGCACATATTCAGATTCTCCAAAATGTAAGCTTTAGGTTTCTTAAAAAAATAGAATTATGTTTCTAGCCCTCCTGGCTGCAGAGAGAACCTTCCACATGGGAACAGAGTGTAACTAATGCAGTCATGTCTGCCTGAGTTGTTAGAGAACCTAAAACTATTTCATACAGGTTTAAACTCCCCTGCCTTTTATTAATCCCATTGGATATCAACTTTAAAGACCACTGATGACACTTGTGTGCTAGCATTAACTCTTAATCATTATTAATAATTATGGGAGAGAAGAACATTGGGTTGGGAATTGGGCCTGGTTGCAGGGAAGGGTGTGCATGCAGAGAAAGCAGATTTTTAATGGCAAATCTGACAATAAGGCACTAAACAAATAACTAAACATTTGGTTACTACATAAAGGCTGTATATTCCCCTTCATCTCTAGGCAAACCTTCCCCTGACATAAATGGTTATTCCACTGTGCATTGGGGGAAATATACAGTCCTCAATATATACCCCAACCCATGGGCAATTAAGAAACAGAATTCATTTCTGTTCTACAATTTAGTTTGACTCGCCTGATTTAGCTGACAGGGAATTCAACTTTGTTTAAAGTATACTGAATTATGTCATGCTTGCACCAGTTTAATTCCATTGACTTCAGTGGAATTATTGCTAATTTATATGACTGTAGGTGAGGGCAGAATCAAATTACTCCACATTTAAAAAAAAAAATTGGATTATGGACTTTTCATTTTGTGATTCACTATATTCTGATAATGTCTAATTTTAAAACTGGTAATATTCAGAACTACAGTAAAGTTTAATGGACATCGATGAGATTTTTTTAATGTGCAAAGAGCAATTAGCCATGCAAATTGCACAGAAAAGAGAATTATAACAATTATTGCACTTAATCAGAAAGGTAAAGTAAGTTATGAACTCCTTGGAATTGGAATGAAAGAAGACTTGTTAAAGGAATTGTATGCAAGACTTAATTTGAAGTGAAAACAACAAACCATTATATGTAAATTGTCCCATCATTACTTATGTTATTAACATAAATCTTTGTGGGCCTGTCAAGTAGAGTTGAATGGGAAACAGTTTTTCCATTGCATGATAATTTTTAAGATTTCACATGTTTTTCATCAGGATCAGCCTGATAGCTTATTCAAGTTTTTCATTCAAAGATCAGACAGACCCCCACTCTCCCAGAAATTCCACCCTGGACCCGAGAAACCTTTTTTTAGATAAAACTTCAATTTAAACTGGTGTGTTCCCATGAAAAGTTTGTTTCAACGAATCATTTCCAACAAAAAAGTTGGGAAATTCCTGACAATCTCTGCTCTTAAACTATACTAGTGATCCACCCACTTAGATGGTATAACCAAGAAATGTCATGGGCCATCTTTAAAATTCACCCAGCATGAGGCGATCAGTAGTGCACTCAGCAAGATTTCCTGTGAAATTTTTCTTTAAAAATTATTCACTACTGTGCAATTTCCAATTAGCCAACAAGAGGGAGCTATACATAGAGAATTCCTTCCTTTATGATTCTTTATCCCTTCATGTACAAGTATTCTTTCTGGTATTATGAGTCATTAATTATTGTATACTCTGGAGCACTGTAGAATTCACTGACCAACCCTTTCTTTTGCTAAGCCACTTGCACATACATGGTGCAAATGTATTCTATGCTCATGCATGTGTTTCACCGGACACAATCCAGTAAATCAAAGTAGCACAAATGGTTTAATTGCTTAATTTGCTTTCTGGGTCCTCTATGCATGTGAGAAAATTCCACAGTGAACAATATACACTTAGAGAGATGCATAAACAATTATTACAGGCAGTTCTCATAACCTTTTTTGTTTCCTAATGGGCAATAAGCATGTCGGGTTTAGGTAAATTATAAATGCTGGTATTTGTTGGTAGCAGTTTATGGGATTTTTTCCTGTATTTTTTTGCAGCGTAGGGTACAGTATATAAAGTATAATTTATGTTCTGGGCATCCTCCCTTAGAAGTTTTAAATCAGTTCATGAGGCTTTCAGCACTGCTCATGTCATTTATCCATCAGCACTCAGTCCATTTAATCCAGGCCTCTCAGCTGTACAGACCTAGCCCCTGTTGTGAGTGATCGGCCTGCATGAGTGCTCCCAGCTTCTCCTGTCACATCACATTTGCATAAAAGAGGACGGATAACCAAATTTGAGCACACAAATGAAAATGCTAAGCGCTGAACCTGTCACAGTTGTTGTTCAACTAATTGTGAAAAATTTGATTTGCTGGCTTTTCACTGTTTATCATGTGGGACCCCCTTCTCAAATTTGCCTTGGCTTCTGCTTCTGTACATGTAGCTTTTAAACTCTCTGCACAAACAGCCCACCCTGGGGATTACTTACCTCTCCTACCGGCTTTTAATGTTGGCTCATCTACTTGACTAAATTAGGCCACCATGGCAAACAAACACATAATTAAAAACCTGGGGAAGACAACTGCAGTTCCACTCCTTAAATTGATTTTGCAGTCTTCTACTGGCATATACCTTTGTATTTTGCCATTTTATCTTTCTTCCCATAACCCCTGAAAACGTGTATGATTTTGATTACATACAATTGCAACATACTTTGTAACAAAATGGAAAATGCTTCTCAGATTTTCTGTTTATAATTGCACAATATCTTAAAAATACATTCTTCTTGGATAATTTATTGCAGGCTATTGCACAAGTGCTGTATTCATCTTAAATAGCAGTTTCTCAAATGAATGATCCCTTTTGAAGTGGTATGAAAGACCTTGGATGAAGTAGTTTTATGTATTATCTAGTTGGTTTTTTTTAAATTGTATTAGTTATTTGACTT
Organism: Terrapene triunguis; assembly: GCF_002925995.2. Taxonomy (NCBI): domain Eukaryota; kingdom Metazoa; phylum Chordata; order Testudines; family Emydidae; genus Terrapene; species Terrapene triunguis. Next base: position 7,100,026 of record NW_020664372.1, on the reverse strand, counting down.
CTGTCTTTCCAAACATGCTTGTAACTGCTATTGTCTGTCTTTCCATTTTAATTCACTATATTGTAATTTACCTATGCATTTTGCTTCTCATAATTGTATGTTGCTGTGTCACCAATTAAAACTATAATTTCTTGTGCTGCAGTTAGGTTTTTTTTTAAATTGAAATATATAACAAACATTAGTACAACATAGTAATCTGAAATTTACTATGTGAAAGTGCCATTAAGCAAGGAAATTCTCTATAAAAGTTGTCTGAGCGCGGCCCCCCCCCCTTTTTTTTGAATTTGAAGACTATTGTCCTAAGTTAGGATTGCTACAATCTGTGTGTATTTGGCAAAATAAAGATGTTTATTTTTCCGATTTGCCTTTGGAGTGTTGTACATTTCTACATTTTCCTTGTTTTGTTCTGCATTTTTAGCCTTCAACTCTTTTCTATTTTGTCCATTTTTAACTGTTTACATATGTACTTAAAGTTAAAGGTGCTGCTGGATAAATACCTTGTGTTTTATTGCTTTTGTAGGTTTACATCTCCCTGACATTTTAAAATGTCTGTTTTGTTTCTTCATCTATGGGTTAGCTTAGCATAAGATCTTTTGTAATGTTTTCAGTAGAGCTTCTTATACATTCTGACCTTATAATTGTGTGGGTATATAATGTAAAAATGAATTCCCTACAAATTAGTGGTAATAGTTTGGTTGGACAGAAAATAGAACAGAAGCTTTTTTATGATGTTATGTATTATTTTCTTCAATTCAAAGCAGGGCTCAGAGGGTCTAGTCCTGGGCCAAAGCTCCCAAGTAGGAGTTGTGTCTGAGGAAGAATTTCAGGATTGGACCCATGTTGCAGAAGGAGCAGAAGAAAGCAAATCCAGTTAACAATGATATTGCTTGCAAAGATGGGGAACCTGTGCCCAGAAGCCTTTTAACCCCCCACAATTCAACTGTCAGAACTGGGACAGTGGTCTCTAGTTGGGTCCTTCTTAGATCGGCTGCAACAGGCTAGTGGCATATAGCACTTCTTTGTTCCCTTTAGTCAGATGGTCCTTCATGTGCCATGTTGGTACCCCACGTTGCCTTCTCATACAAATGTCTGTCTCTCTCTTGTGATGTGCCATCCCCTGTGCCCAGAACACTTTCCTTGCCTATGATGAGTCATACAATATCAGTCTTAGTCTTAAAGGTGCCACAGGACCCTCTGTTGCTTTTTACAGATTCAGACTAACACGGCTACTCCTCTGATACTTGACAATATCAATCGTCTCCTTCAAATACCTCCTCAAAACTTACCACTTCTGAGTAGCCTTCCGTTGCTGGCCTCCACACCTGGCCTCTTTCTTGGCTCTACTACCTTGTTATAATATATTAAATACACAAGTGATTTTTGCAAATAATTCCTGGTCTGTGGATATTCTGTTCTATTTAGGTATTTAAAAGGAACCAATCACCGTAGCATGTCAATGCCATAACAGGAAATTGAAGGGCATTAAAGAATTTGAGACAAGAACTACAGAATGGAGGAACTCTGCACTCTGCTTGGCAAGCTGTTAATACATTTCAGGCACATTTGACTTCATCTTCTCTGAGAAACTAGGAAGTGCTGGATATTTTAGATCTCATCATTGTGGGAAGGCTGTGCACAAAAAGTTGGCTTGCATTTTTCCTGAATATTAGATTTGGGATCAGTCTGATTTTCATTTGGTAAGGTGTTCCCTAGTCTATTCTTTATGCAGAGACTACTCTGATTCCCAGATCTTCATAGTTTCAACCTGGCTCTTGATAATTGCAATTTCCTGAACAGTTAGTTCTCTTTGTGGGTCATGGATGAAGAGGTGGTATCTGAGCTAATGTATTCCCAGTCTGAAGAGCCTTTCAGATCAATACGAGGCCCATTTAATTGGATCAAGAAAAAGAATGGGGATCCAATAAAGTGTCTGCAGCTGATCTGTGATTTCTGTGACAGACTCGTTGCCTTACAGATGAGTTCATTCTCCAGATTGCAGTGTGGTTGTAGCTGTGTTGGTCCCAGGATATTAGAGAGACAAGGTGGGGCCAGGTTCAGTCCCCAGGACTGCCACAGATGATAAAAATTTTTCTTTGTTGATGAGTCTAGGGATAGTAACTGCATTGTGTTGATGATGAGGGAGAGTGAATGCTCAGAGGTGGAGTAACAGGGCCGGCTCCAGGGTTTTGGCCGCCTCAAGCAGCCAAAACCAAAAAAAAAAAAAAAAAGTCGCGATCTGCAGCGGCAATTCGGCGGGAGGTCTACATTGCAATTAGACACACCAACTGACTTGGGCTTGGGGTGCCGGGCTGTTAAATTGTGGAGTAGACTTTTGGGCTTGGGCGACAGTGTGAACTCTGAGACCCTCCCACCTCACAAGGTCCTAGAGCCTGGTCTCCAGCCCAGTTCTGAATGTCTACACCACAATTAAACAGCCCCTTAGCCTGAGCCCCACGTCTTGAGTAAGCTGGCCCAGGTCAACCATGGGTTTTCAATTGCAGTGTAGACATACCCTCAGACTCCTTCAACTTTGTGCCAGAGGAACCTGAGGTAAATATCCAATTTGGAAGAGAAAATGGGAGGTTGGAATTTGGGGACAAATCTGAGAGCAATCATGAGTGAGTCAGGTGGGGGACAAAAGAAATTCAGAGCTTGAGCTCCTTTCTGTTTGTTCCCTGGGTGGATGAGCATAGTACTTAGAATCAGGTTTTCAGAAAATATTCTACAATTTTTTTAAACTATTTCCTTAAACATTCCTGCCTATAATCTTGCTAGACTATTTCCAAACCAATACAAAGATTTAGAACAAAGCCTAAAATAATTTAACATGTTGAACAAGTATTAGTGGAAGATGTTTTGCAGTTTTCCCTTAGCGCCAATAAAATGTACAATTTTCATTTATCCTGCTACTAGATAGCTATTGATGTTTGGTTAACAACAATTCTTTCCCCTGCTTCTATTACTACCTTTGTGTATCACAGGGATTTTCTCATTTTCCCAGGTCCACCTGGACAAATAACCATTGTCCCTTAGCTCAGTCTCTTTGGCTGGCTAGCAGAATAAACAAACTTCCATTAACTGCTCTTTTGTTTTGCTACAGATGGTAAGTAACTCATTTTGTGGAAATTAATTAATATGTAAAAGAAGAAAAATTCCCCGCCTTCCCCCCGCATACTCACTGGTATAAGGCCTTTTCCCCCCACTTGTGTATTTCTTGGTTACAGCTTAATCCAGAATGCAAAGGGGAAAAAATCATACATTCAAATATTCAGAAAAGATGATTACAGTATAGATTGGTCATATCTGTCATCACTGGATTTGTGTTATGCAAAGAAACAGAGATGATATAATTGTCCTCACTTTTTGAAATTAAAGAAACGATTTAACAAATGTACCCTATGGATAAAATGTTTGTCAACAGATGTGTTGCACTGTGAGCATGAATCAGTTTACTTTTTTTCCTCTCTGCTAAGTAATAAGGCAACTCATGTTGAGAGTATACTAAACCATACCTATATGTCTTTGAAATTCATAGAATATAAGGCAGACGGGACTGTTATGATTATCTAGCCTGACCTCCTGCATAACATGAACCATAGAATTTCACCATCACATTATTTGTGATTTCATAAAAATTAGAGTGCAACTTATAGAGTATAGTATTGTATTTAATGACAGAATGTACATGTTAACAATGGCTCAGTGCTCTGCATAATTGTTCATTAGAAATATCATGGTGGCATGTGAAATGTTCTAGACTGCTATGTCCAAATATTTAAAAAGTTGTAATGCTCAAACACAGAATAGCAAATAATTTTGCTAAAATTGTGACTGTATCTAGTAAATCTGATTCAGAACAATGGCTTCGAAACCAAGTTCCTACTGTAAACATAGTTGACAAAATAATCAAAGTAATTTATAGAGTGCCAATTTGTGTAGAGTCTAAGCACTGACAATGCTAAGAAAAGTAGAATGACTTACTATCCCTGTTGGAGTAACAGAACTATTTGAAGAAGATAGACCAAGAGGGGCAAACTAATTAAAACAAAACAAAAATTGGTATAACTTTGTAGGCCTGATCCTGCCTTGTGCTAAGGCCCCTTTTCTCTTACAGATTGGCTGGGATGCTTCCTTAAATGGGCAGCTGGGGGATTCTCCTGTTGTGCGAAATTCCCAGAGTGATATGAACCTGGCATAGCTGGCTCTACTAGCCTCCCCTCTTGCAGAGGGCATGTTGGGGGTCTGGTCAGACCCATACTGCATTTGAACAATCCCTGCCAGCATTCTCACAAGGGGCCATTATGAACCGATATAATTTATATCACCTTTATATGGGGACCTGGACCTGCTCTTGGCATCCCAAGGATCAGGCAAGTGCCAAGGTGGCATAGAGCCCTCTCCTGAGGTGTGTGAAGCACCTGGGGATCCAGGGTGTCTACGCATGTGTATCTGGCTTTTCCGAACCAATACTGTCTCAGCTCTGCTTTATTTTCAGTGGGATACCGTAATAGACTGTGGAGCACACCCTTTGGAATATTCCTGTGCTCTTAAAAGTCCTGGTTGATCTGAGCCTGCTGTCTCCCACTGTTCACATCTTGGCATCATTTCATATTCTTGATATTTAAAGATGGGAATCTTAGATCTCACCCATGTTTTTATTTGCTGCTGGGAAGGAAGCAATAAAAGGGCAATTAGCATTTCTCCTGATCATTGGTTAAAATGATTTAACCTGCCTCTTAACAAAGTAATAAAGGATCCTAAAGTAATTACATCTTTTTGTTAAACATTAAGAATAATGAGATTAAACAGCAGAAATATCATTGGTCAACGCTGTTTAGAAACATGTAGCTGAAAGATTGTTAAGCAAGACCTTGTAGTGAAGTCTACACAACTCAGGTTTGTTCTCATGGTGGTTCTAAAAACAAACACACACAAAAAGACATTTAAATGAAAGCCTCCTGCTCTTTCTAAAAGCAGATGAAGGGCTGGATTTTTCATTTAGCAAAAACATTTAGGAACCAGTTATAATAATGGCATTTTTTTGTGTGAAATGTGGAATGCTGTATTTAAAGTCCTCTGTCAAACAGAAGTTTTGATAACCTTTGGTAATGAATGCAGAAAGACAGACCGTGTCTATGAAGTAAGAGGAGTGTATTTTCTCTGGGTTATCCATTCGCTAGTAAATTCTCCTACGGCCTGGATTATTACAGCATTTAGTTCAAAACGGCTAGTTTTAAAGCAATTCTTAAAGATATTTCAATGAAGGGGAACTGAATAGGGATGAAGAGACCAATTAACCAATTTTTCTTGGCCTTTCCTTCACACACAGACACATTCTGTACAAACCCCAGTTTTGATGTATTATTTTAATTAATCCCAGCCTTTTGATTTCTGCAAAAAGAAGGTTAGCAAATGTAACAATGCTCGAGAGTTTCTTTATCGTAAAAGACACATAATTTCAAGCATTTAATAAGGTAGATTTATTCTGGGTAGTTTAGTTTGCACGTTCACTCAAACAGCCCTCCCCAAAGACAACATTAAAAATGTGATTAGTTAGCTGCCATCAATAACACAAAATAGGAAAACACTCTCTGAAGGGACAGCTTTGTGGAGGGCACTGCACAGTGTGTAGTAAAAATATATGGCCTAATAAGTTTACATTTGCAGGCTCATTTGTTAAAACTCTTGAATTTCTAATTTGTGTCGGAAAGATAAATGGATGGGGCCTCAGTAAAGTGTGAGATTAATACTGATGGATGGGGATTCAGTTTTTTGCTAGCCTCTTACTTCCATACAACCCACTAGGCAGTTTATGGGGAAAACCAAATGTAAATAAAAAGGAGCACCTTATTTACTTTGGTCAAGGCCAATTACCAGTTATATTGTTCTTTTCAACTTTATTGTCTAGATGTAAATTATCCTTATCTCATTATTGTTTAATGCATTTTGGTAATCAAGCCCTTACAAAGTGTAATTAGATGCTAAAAAGGACGGGCAGCCATCAGGTACTCTGAAATGGTTGTGATAGCCAAGCAGTTGAGACAGAGGCCTTCGGAAACTTTTTTGTGTATAGGGTGGCAGAAGAAAAATAAAATGCTTAATTGCCTTGCACCTCAGAATCAAACTTTGCAGTTGGAAGGAATGTGAGAGCTGATAGCGTTTTTAAAATTAGTTCTGCACATATGTACCTAGTGCGGCTTTTTCAGCAACTGTAAATGCTCAATATCAGATCAGTACCTTATATGGGGGAATTGAAATATAATGTAGGGCAGTGGTCCCCAACCTTTTTCGTCTGGCAGGTGCCAGACGACAAGCCACAGAGGACCGTGGCGGCGGACGAGCATCCGCCGAAATGCTGCCGACAAGCGGCAACGTCAATAGGCGGTGCCGCCAAAATGCCGCTGATTTTCGGCATTTCAGCGGCGATGCCTCTGGATGACGCTGCTTGCCGATAGACATCAAAATGCCGATAGACATCCTGATATTCCATGGAAATTGGTTGCCATGTCTCTCTTAAAATGACCTTATTTGTGCATGGAGCAATGGCTGACAGATGCTCATTAATGAAGGGGAGAAAATGAACACTTTTTAGTGGAAAGGAACCCAAAATGTTCACACAAGGAACACTTCCATATGGCAAAGTAACTGTAGAGTCTGAGGTAAATATGGACCCCGCAGAAGACCTCAGCTTGTTCAAACTTATTTATTTTTATTGAATTGCAATATCTTGTCAAACGCAAAAAATAAAGAATCTTGAAACCCCGTCTTTATAGAAGTATGCAGTGGTAGATCTAGGATTTATAAAGAGAGCAAGTGTCCTGCTGCACAAGAAAGGGATGGAATTGAGGGTATCCATTCCAGCAACTGCACTTTGAAGTGTGGTTATGGTCAGAAAAGTGGCCTATGTAAAGCTGAAGAATTCTTACTCCACAGATTTGTAATGGATGTCTTTCTGTCCATATCTGGTTACCCTAAACCAAATACATTTCTATTAGCTTTAATATAGTTGTTTAAAATGAATATAGTGATGGGAGTCTATTCTAGATTCCTCTCTGGCTCACGGATCATGAATGAATGTCAAATAAATTTATTGCAGGGTCTTTACCTTGAGCACACTTGCCCTAAAATACTCCATAGCTGGTTCATCGTGGATGAGAGTGCTTCATGAGCTGAAAGAATACAGTTTAACTACCAAATCCCAGATCCAGCAGTTAGGGGGGGAAAGTACTTGTGAATGAAGCAAATTTGAAATGGAAATCTATTGAAACAATAAATATAAAAGCCAATAATGTTGTTTTCAGTCACTTTTTTGTCTCCAGCTGTGGCCAATCGCTGGTAGTTCAGAGGAAGGCAAAAAATAAAAAAATCTTAGAATATCTGGCAAATTGACATCTTTTTAAAGTTCCAAGTATCCACATTGTTGGCTGGTGCCATATTCTGTTTGCACAAAGTAAATGTAACCAGTTCATGATTACTGGTACCTAAGCAATCACAAATATTTAGGTCAATGATTAATTCTTCTTTTTGTGTCAGAATGAAGTGCAATATTGGATTACACCAAGTTGGGTAGAGGATTTTCTGTGTTAAGAAATTATCTATTATTTTTAGAAGTTCTAAGGAAGTTTTGTTAACTGGCCTCAGGAAATGTATAGCAAATACACCCCATCTTCCCCCCCCCTCCAGTTGAAGTCATCCGTGATAAGTTTTTTCTTCCTACACATTACAGACAGAAGCGTAAAGAAAAGTTCATCCTGATCTCTAGTGAGATTTGGTGGACTGTAACAGATGCCCACCATTACCCTATATTTACTAATTAGAACTTTAATCCATAAACATTTGTGGTACCGTGATTCTGAATCATCTTTGACTCTGTAATAGGTAATGGTGTAAGTGCAATCCCCACCCCTCCTTTTTTTTTATCATTCTGTCCTTTCAGCACAAGCTGTAATCATAGATTTTAATGTTCCAGTCATATGACCCATCCCACCAAGTTTCAGGAATATCACTGTATAATATTTCTTCTTATACATGAGCAATTCCAACTCCTGTTGTTTATTACCTAGGCTCCTAACATTACTATATAGGCAGTTAAAAATGTGTTCCTTACATACTCATTCTGCTTGGATTTGTCATGTATGTGATGGTTTAGGGCTGGTTTACATATTTGAGTGTTTGTACAATGATTGTTGTGATAACACCCTCTGCCTTTATGGTTAGTATAAAGCCTCCTGACTACCCTAGCTATACTATCAACCAGGATATTGGTACCCTACTACTGAGATGGAGGTCATCAGAACCATACAACCTTCTCTCTCCATAGCAGGTGACTCAATGTCCCATAAAACCCCAACCTTCCCCTTACACCACTTACCTAACCAACTGTTCATCTCCAGTGTCTTCTGCCGTCTATCTTTTGCTCAGCAGACAGGAAGGATTCCCAAGAAGATCTGTATATTCCTCTCCTTCAGACCCCTTCTCAGACCCCTAAAGTCTTCCAGGATCTGTGGAATGGTGCCTGATATGGTGTCATTGGTGCCAATGTAGATCCACTGCCAAAGGCGTGTCTCCTGCTTTGACATCAGAATCTTGTTTATTCTTGCGGTAATATCCTTCATCTTCATTCCTGGACATCAGTGATCTATACTGCTACCTTTCTGTCCCTTTTGAAGAATATCGTGTCCACTCTTCTTAGCTTGGAGTTCCCAAAGAGGATTGTGTGGGTTTGGGGGTGGTTTTTTTTGGCCAGTTGTGGATGCTCTCATGGGTTTGTTGGTGGTTAGTCTGGTTTGAGCAGAGAAGCAGTTCTCTCCATTCTTTCCTCTCTGTCTGTATATCCTTTCATCTGGTTGGTTCTTGCAGGTGGTTCTCTTCAGATCTCTTACTCATCACCTGCTTGTCATTTGATACTTCCAGCTGTGAAGATATCATTTGTGTTCTCCTACTTCTGGTGGTAATAAATTTCTAGTCGTCATCTTTGTTTCCTTGTCTCCCCTTGTCACTTGTCTCCATTGCTTTCCCTGTGGAATCTGCTGTGATATTGAACGGATTGTATATTCAGGAAACTCTCCATATCCCTGAGGTTTAGCAAGGTGATCAGCTGTTCTTCAGGATCATGCAGATGAAGTCTCCTCTCTCTTCAGGCTTGAAGCAAAATATGGCACATCCAGTTGATGTCATAATAGGTAATGACTGTCTGTCTGTCCTTGTTGCTAATGTGAAACTGTACCTATAAACCCAAGCTCCCCCCTACCAACTCCCATGGCAATTCTGCTGTTAACTGCTCGCTGTACGCTGCAACCAGCCATTTTATTATGAATCAAGTTATTTCTATCCTAGTTTTAAGTGATCGCTATCCTGCCTTCTGACTACATAAATCAATCCATAGGTATTATGCAGCATAGTGTATGTCTCAAAATTTGAGTTTAATCACTGTAATCATAAGCGCAATTATAGTATCAGACCTGTCTCTCCACTTAATCTCTCATTTTATAATTTAATTTTAAAAATGGGACTGTCACCTGAGTGTCCCTCTGGATGGAGCAGCTGAGTGGTGGTCACAGAATTAACCTTCCTTAATGGGAATATGTTGCTTCCCTCCCAATTCAGTTTTTGTTGTTGGCAGAAAAAGAAGTTGAGAGTTCTGGTTCCCATTGAAATGCTGGAGCTAGGGAGAAAACAGAAAAGAGGAGGCAGAATTCAATGGAGAAAGGTTCAGAACTGAAGCGTTGGGGGTAGTAAAGTTGTTAGTTTCATGTCTATTTTGATATTTTGAACACTTCAAGAAGAACAGGAGAAGTAGGTCTGGTTCAGAGATGAATACAGGAAGGAAGGCTGCTGAGAAGGGAAAGCTAAGGAGCTGAGGAACCAGGAATCTGCTGTATTTGCTTCAGGGTTGCATGGTGCATAAAACAAGACATGAGTTATTCATGACCTGGGCTGTGCAAAGTTTTAAATATGAGGCTGATAAGAGGGACAAAGTAAGCATGCCAGGGAAATTCAAAGTTGAAGCAAACAGTTAAAGTTAAGATGCTGTAAAAATAAATTATAAATTGTTAAATAAAAGTTTCCAGTATATTTTCCCTACTGTTTCTCTCTCAAACTTTCACTCTTTTCTATGTTGGGAAGAAAAGTTAGGGGGGAAAGTTTCAATAGTTGCAAACAATGGAAAATCCAAGAACTTTATTCTAATAGGATTTACACTTTACAAGGGATGTTTTAGTAACACATTACTACATACTGCAGGTGCAGCTTCATACCTCCTGATGTGCTAGCAGATGATAGAGACACCCGTCTTCCTAAAACATGCTTTATTTACATAACTTAAGTGTCTTCGTTACATATTCAGTATTTTTAAAAATGTACTAAAGATGCCAGTGTTTGGATTTAACATAAGTAACCTAAATATTTATGTAAATTGAAGAATTGGCAGTAGTTCTCTCCTAATGGCTTAAATGGACGATGGCCTGATTCAGTTCTCTTGAGTTAATGTAGAAGGGGAGTTTATTTCAAAAGAAAGACTGCAAGTACTCTTGTGCTTGAATACTTTGTCACATATCCAGACATGAAGTTTATTTAATGCCATTGGCTTTTCTGAAGCTACTCGATTTAACTCAATCTGTGTTGAAATTGTCTGTGCCATTAAAACAGAAGTCAACATATTTACTATTTAAAATATCTTTATTTAAGAACGGAGAATAATTATATGTCAACTATTCTGAAGGCAAGGCTGACTTCTTAAATAAGATCCTAACTAACTCATTCATTGCTTTAATCTCCACCAGTTGGTTTTGTTTAATGGATATTGTTTGTACTTTGTTTTGAACACAAAAGGCACTGCATAAAAAGCACTGGAAAAAAAGCAAATGTTGTGGCAGTATGTTAAAAATATAAACAAGACAAACCTGGTTAACTATAGACCAGTTAGCTTGTTCTGAATCCCAGGCAAAATCATAGAAATGCTGATATGATGGGAACACAAACAGCAAAGAATTAAAGGATGGTAGCATAATTAATGACAATCGGATGGGATTTGGAGCTGCTCTGTAATTTATTAATACTGTGTGTTGACCTGGTAATTGAGATGTTTACTATATGAATATATTGGTTTAGTTCAATAGTAGGCTGTATAGAAATAAACAGTAAGGAAATAATGGCTCAAGGTAAGCCACTCTGTGATAAACACTTGAGACTTGTTGCAGGACCTGGGATAGCCATTGGCTCTGAGGAGTATGACTTGACCTCCTGCTGAGCTTACCAGACTGGTTTGGTCCAGAAAGATAAAAGCCCTGTAACTGACAAAAAACCAAGGAATTCTGGCTGGATTAAAAAACAACACCCTCTTTCCAGAGAAGGGGCAATTGTTGTGGAACTGTTTAGGGAAACATTTATTGCTGGTAGCACATCAGGACCAAAACCACACATCCACTAGTTCAGTTCTTTTCCAATGTGAATTTAACTGAAGTTAACATTTAGGCCCTCATTCATCAAAGCACCCAAACATATGCTTATTGTTAAGCATATAGTTAAGTCTCTCGGACTTCAATGGGATTTAAGCACATACTAAAGTGCTTATTTATATTGGGGCCTTACTACCAAAATACAGGTGTGTGTCTATATAGAAATAAAAAGTCCACAATTTGCACATCTTTAACATGTTAAATTACTTTTATTTAACAACCAGTTTTCATGGTGATTGTTGCATGCTTTCAGATCTAATGTGGGAGAATCCTATGCTTTGGTTCATTGCAATACATACTTCTAATCTTGTTTATATCATTTTCAGAAATAATTGGTGAAAATAACTTGTTTGCCTGCTTTCTGTGTGGTGGTTTAATCATAATTCTAGTTCTTGAGTGTAAGGAAGGTCTGAATGAACTTTCCCTGACAGCTAGCTGGGAGGGGGAGCGACTTCAGGAACAAACTGTATTTACATGAACACATCTACTCTGCTTAGATATCCAGCAGATAGAGGGGTGTTGCTCAAAGTAATCAACTTTGGCTGGTGTTGGGTTGCAAATCACTTTAGTATTGAATGCAGGGGTAGTGAAATGCTGTTATCAGTGTTGTTGTCTGTATTGTATGAATAAAGGGGAGCAGAACTGTGCTTAACCTGTCCCAAATGAGGGGGTCACCCTCATCTGGAAGGGCCTCATTAAGCCAGGGCCTCGAATGGCAGACCCCTGTGAAAGCAAGAGGGGTGGAGACAGATGTCCCAGCCAGGAGTTGTGGACTCTCCCTAAGAGTACCCGGTCTGGTTTAACCTGTTCCTCCCCACTTTTCAAAGATAGAGCTAAATAGGCTTCATGAGGAGCCTTTTGTTATGTTAAGTACTCAATGAGAGCTGAGATCAGTTGTGGTGGGGCAGTGTTTCTGTCCAGCCTGCTGAGAGCTAAAAATCACTAAGAGACTGACCTACAGAGGTCACAGCAGAGAAACAGATGGCAGCCGGAGGTGACTGATGGGTGGCTGGTGAAAGTAGTGAGCAGTTGGCTGGCACAGAGGGCAGGCAGCGAGGAACAGTGGCTGGCAGGGTGGCCAGACGGAGCAAATGCTCAGATGGCAGAGCAAGCAAGGTGCCTTCTTCCCCAGGCAGGAAGTGAACTCACTCAGATGCACCCTGAAACCTGGGTCCTGACTACCAAGGACATCCACTGTGAGTGGGGTATGGTGAGGGAGCAGAGAGGGGCACAGAAAAGGAAGTTTTGGTTCTTCTTCGAGAGATGTCCCTGTGGGTGCTCCACTCCAGGTGTTGGTGCATCCCTGCGCCTTTGCTTGGAGATTTTTGTAGCAGTACTCATACCAGCCATGCATGTGCAGAGCCTGCCCCCCCCCTCCACCCCCCGCTCTGAGTCTAGCTTAATAGTACACATGCGCGGCCGGTCTCCTCTGTCCCTTCTCTATCATCCCCGGCCTGAAACGGAACTCAGCAGACTCGTTAAGAAATTCTTTCCTCTGGTTACAATTGCCTTATAGTTAATTAGTTTGTTGTTAGTTCGTTGTTAGTTATAGTTAGTTACCACTTCTATCTGTTACAAAAAAATTAAAAAAAAAATAAAAAATTCATTCCTGTCAGCCACAGCCACTTTGGACATGCCTGGCTCCACAGGCTTTAAGCGCTGCTCTACACGCAAGGAGGCTATCCCTCTGTCAGATGGCCACTCACAATGTATAAAATGTTTGGGGGAGACCCACATCCCCCAAAGATGTGCCCACTGCAGCAAACTTAGCTCCAGGGCACAGAAGGACAGGGAGCTTAGACTCAAACTGCTCCTACTTCAGAAATCCCTGGGGTCAGTTTCAGACCCAGGCGCTTATGCCGGCTCAGCTGCCCGCCATAGCCCCCCCGCCTCAAAGAAGCTCAAAAAAACTACAAAAAAAGGGCAACTTTCACCACCAAGAAAGTCATGAGACATAAAATTTCTTCAGGCAGATCTACAGTTTCCCTGCCTGTGCTTCCCCGCTTGAGCACTTTTGATGAGCCGGGCTCCTCCGGCACCACGTGAAACCCACCTGAGGCTGCGGCAGCGGCGCGAAACTCCAGTGCCGAGGCTTCAGGCTTCCAGCTGCCTGCCTCTCTTCTGGCACCGTTCGGCACCGCGACGGATGCGGTGCCGACATTCCACAACCTACCTGACCCCCCCCGCAGGCTGATATTGCTCTCCCAGCACCAGCCACGGTACCGACACCTGCTGAGCTGACTGGCAGTGAGCCGAGACTCAAAACACCGGCTCAGAGGAATGTTTCCTCACTGCAACTTCCTCCTGCACAGCCTTCACCTCCCACAGGAGCCTCAGCACTGCAATTCACTCAGGCAAGAGATCTATTTGTGTCACCTATCCTGCAGTCACCCCTGCTGAATGCCTGCTTCTCTCCAAGGGCTGAGTCAGGGTCTGAACAGCCTTCCTCCAGTGAGGAGGAAGCTGGACCACGGGGATTTTTCACCGTATCAAGACTCACATCCCCAGTCAACAGAGGTCATAGAAAAATTACCTCATCCTATTCTCAGGATCCTGCCCCCTGGGGCGTGAATCCCTGGATGGCACCACCTATGCCCTACCCACCACCATGGCAATATTGGGCCCCATGGGCCTCATACCCTCGAGAACACACGCGCTACTCCACCTCAACCAGGCGCAACACCTACCTAGTACCACCACCTGACGAACCTGCCAATGACACAAGACACCAGGCGGCAACGTCACACTTGCAGGATCAACCAAATCCTGTTCCTATCCCAGTAGAGCCGGAGGTAACGCCTGAAGAAGCCTTACTTCCCCCTCCTCCATCATTGTTGGATGACTTCTCAAAATTCCAAGACCTTTTTAAAAGAGTTGCCAGTGACTTGAGAATTAACTTGGAGGAAGTCCCTGAACAACAGCATGAGTTAACAGACATCCTACGGCCCTCTTCTTCCTCTAGGGTTGCATTACCAATCAACGTAGCCCTTTTAGAACCTGCTAAGTCCATCTGTCAGACTCCAGCTACAAGCCTACCTACCTGTAAACAAGCGGACCGCAAGTACTTCATCCTTTCTAAGGGCTCTGAATTCCTTTTTACTCATCCGGCGCCAAACTCATTGGTAGTAGACGCAGCGAACCAAAGGACCAAACAACAGTATTCCCGCTCCACCCCGGCCAACAAGGAAAGTAAACACTTGGACCTCTTTGGTCGTAAAGTATATGCATCCTCAACGTTACAATTTCGTATTGCTAATTATACTGCAGTTCTTGCAAAATATGACCACAGAAACTATAATAAATTCACGGACTTTATTGATGACATTCCAGAGCAGAAGAAACAACAATTCACAGCTCTGGTTTCTGAGGGACAAATCATATCACATACCGCTCTTCAAGCGGCCCTCGATGTAGCCAATACTGCAGCAAGATCGACCGCCACAGCAGTGGTCATGTGCCAAGGTTCATGGCTCTCCTCTTTCTTTCTTTCCTCAAGAGGTCCAGAGTACCATTGAAGATCTTCCCTTTGACGGTGAAAAACTCTTTGCTTCCACCATGAACGACGTGCTTCATTCAATGAAGGACTCAAGGGCAACCCTCCGGTCCTTAGGACTCCAAACACCTACGACCAGAAGGCGACAATATAGATATCAACGTTACCAACACCCATGCTACCCCGCATATACACAACACTTCCATAGATCACAGGAGCAGCAACAACAACAGCAACGCCAGAGACCGAGATTCCAGCGTCGTCGTCCCAATTCTGCGGGGGCGCCTCAACCCCCTCCAACTAATAAGCAAATTTGAAGCCTTGGTTGAGGGTTTAGAAAACAGCGTTCCCACTTCAGCCAGTATACCTATTTTTGGACACTGCCTATGACCATTCTCCCATCAGTGGCAGAACATTACCACCGACAAGTGGGTTATAGAGATCGTTTCAATTGGCTACTCCATCCCCTTCCTCTCCTTGCCTCCCACCCACCCACCGTCCCCGTCCCTCTTCAGGGACCCTTCTCATGAGCAACTGCTCCTCCAAGAAGTGCAACATCTCCTTCAACTGGGAGCAATAGAAATTAGGCCAAACGACACAAAGGGAAGGGTTTTTACTCCCATTATTTCTTAACAGAAAAGAAAACTGGGTGATGGTGACCGATCCTCAACCTCAGGCGGCTCAACAAATTTGTCAAAAAGCAAAAGTTCAAGATGGTTACTCTCACCACCATAATCCCAGCGCTGGAGCAGGGTGATTGGTTTTCAGCCCTCGACCTACAGGACGCCTATTTTCATGTGACTATACACCCGGCCCACAGACGCTTCCTCTGTTTTACCCTTGGCTCAACACATTTTCAATACAGAGTTCTCTCCTTCGGACTGTCCACGGCCCCCCGTGTTTTTTCCAAGATCCTAGCCGTAGTCACTGCCTACCTCAGGAAACAAGGGGTCGTAATATTTCCTTACCTCGATGATTGCCTCCTCAAAGCTTCAACGTTCAACGAAGCTCTCCGATTCACGCGGGTTACCGTCGATTGTTTTCTATCTCTAGGCTTACAAATAAACAAAAACAAATCCACATTATGCCCCACCCAACATCTGGAGTTCATAGGAGCATACCTTGACTCCCAGACGGGATTGACATCTTTCCCACCCGACCGCTTCAACTCCATAAGCCTACTGGCCACAAAACTTCGCAACAGTCCCCAGGTCACTGCCCGAGTCTGTCTACAACTACTAGGTCACATGGCCTCGTGCACTTTCGTGGTCCAAAATGCACAACTCTACATGAGGTGCTTCCAAGCGTGGTTGGGCACGGTTTACAGACCGAATGTGCACTCTCTAAACAAGCCTCTCTCCATACCTTTCCGAGTCAAAGATTCTCTACTGTGGTGGACAGTTCACTCCAACCTCTGCTCTGGAGTCCCCTTTCTTCAGGAGGCTCCATCCCTTATACTGACTACCGATGCATCCCTGACAGGATGGGGTGCACACATGTCTCACCACATAGTCCAGGGGCTATGGTCTTCAACCGAAACCTCCTTCCACATAAATGTCCTAGAACTTCGAGCCATACGCAATGCATGCCGTCACTTCCTCCCACTAATCAGGAATCACCATGTACGCATAATGACAGACAACATTGCCTGCATGTTCTATGTAAACAGGCAGGGAGGGGCTCGCTCTTCCTCGCTTTGCACAGAGGCTATGAAGCTCTGGAATTGGTGCCTTGCGAACAACATCCGGATATCAGCTGCCTATCTTCCCGGAGTGATGAACATCACAGCGGACAAATTAAGCAGACGCTTTCCCTGGGACCACGAATGGGAGATAGACGAGAAAACCATTCACAACATAATCCACATTTGGGGTCACCCAACCATAGACCTTTTTGCAACTGCAAAAACCATGAAATGTCCTGACTTTTGCTCCAGAGTGGGACTGGGCACACATTCCTTGGGAGGCGCATTCATGATCCCATGGTACCAGAACTTACTCTATGCTTTCCCCCCGATACCAGTTCTCAGCAGGGTCCTGATAAAAATACGAACAGACCGTACCAAGGTGATCCTGATTGCCCCGTCGTGGCCCAGACAACCGTGGTTTCCGTTCCTCACCAGAATGTCGATTCGACCACCAATTTCGTTGCCTCTCATCCCGAACCTCCTATCACAGCAACACGGCCTATTTCTCCACCCCAACCTGTCCATGCTTCACCTCAAAGCCTGGTTCCTACATGGTTCTCCCAAAACGAACTAGATTGCTCTGAACAAGTTCAAAGAGTGCTCCTACGTAGCAGAACACAATCTACTCGCACCACCTATCTACGAAAGTGGAAACGATTCACACATTGGTGTTCAGCTAAACAACTTTGTCCCACGTCGGTATCTCTCTTGCTCATACTTGACTACCTATTGGACCTTAAGCGATCCGGCCTTTCTTTCAGCTCCATCAGAGTCCATTTAGCTGCTATTACAACCTTTCATGACAAAATTGATGATACCTCTGTTTTTGCTCATCCAATCACCAAGCGTTTCCTCAAGGGACTCCAAGCCCTATACCCAGACATTAAACCGCCTACCCCTCCGTGGGACCTTCATTTAGTACTATCCTGCCGAACTGAACAACCATTTGAACCCCTAGCCACGTGCTCCCTTTTACACCTTTCGATGAAAACAGCATTTTTATTGGCAATTACCTCCTCCAGACGGGCAGGAGAAATAGCAGCTCTTATGGCAGACCCACCATATACGCTATTTTTCAAGGACAAGGTTACCCTTAGATTACACCCCAAATTTCTTCCAAAGGTGCATTCCTCATTCCACAGTAATGAGCCGATACACCTACCAACCTTTTTTCCGAAACCACATGCGAACTCGTTCGAAGCCACAATGCATACATTAGATGTATGCAGGGCCTTGTTCTTCTATTTGGATAGAACCAAACCTTTTAGAAATTCTTCTAGACTCTGTCTCCATCGCGGAGCGTTCCAAAGGGACTCCTATTTCTACCCAGAGACTTTCAAACTGGATTTCTCAGTGCATCCGATTGTGCTATCAGATGAAGAAGGTTGCACCTCCAACCGGCATCAGAACTCACTCCACTAGAGCTCTGGCTGCCTCTGTGGCTTTCTTACGCAAAGTTCCCCTGGCTGACATCTCTAAAGCAGCCACTTGGTCCTCTGAACACACATTTGTTAAACACTATGCCCTTACTCAAGGCCCTCTCTCTGATATACATTTGGGCAGAGCTGTACTATCTACTGCATTCCTATCAGATCTGAAGTCCCTACCTCCTTGAGACACACTGCTTTTAAGTAACCTGGAGTGGAGCATCCACAGGGACATCTCTCAAAGAAGAAGAGGGGGTTACTCACCCTGTGCAGTAACTGACGTTCTTCGAGATGAGTGTCCCTGTGGGTGCTCCACTACCCACCCTCCTCCCCTGTACTTCGGAGTTGGGGTAGCCTCCGTTGTAGAGAAGGAACTGAGGAGACCGGCCGCACGTGCGTACTATTAAGCTAGACTCAGAGTGGGGCGGCAGGCTCTGCGCATGTGGCTGATACGAGTACTGCTACAAAAATCTCCGAGCAAAGGCGCAGGGACGCACCAACACCTGGAGTGGAGCATCCACAGGGACGCTGATCTCGAAGAACGTCAGTTACTGCACAGGGTGAGTAACCTCCTCTTGTAGGACTCAAGAACATGAGGCAGAAGGCACTGCCCCATGCACTCTGGGATGGGTGTTCTGCTCACAGTTTTATGATTATGAATCCTTTTTGTAGCATTTTCCCTAATTAATGTCGGGTGACTTCCCCCCTTTCATTCAAAATTTCTTTTCTACATTCAGACTCTGTGCTTGTGAGTGGGGAAGTATTGCCTCTCAGAGGCCCCCGGGGTGGTGTGTAATTTTCCCAGGTTACTGGGTGGGGCTCGAGCCGGTTCTCTGTTGTATTGTTGAAAAGGAACCCCTTTGATATTAACCCTGGCCCTGGTTGCTGCCGGCTCCACCTGGCAGAAGGTTACATGAAATTATTTTGCAAAAACAAATGACGTCTTTCTAGGATTCTCTAAACAATCTGACACTATGATCAGTTTAAACAGGATGCTGAGTGTAAAGAAGACCTGGTTTTCATATGTGTAATTCATAACTACGTCTGGCTGAAACGTGTCACCTATTTTATGGCTTGTAAATGAGAAGTGAATGTAGAAGAGTATTACTTTATTCAGTAATATCATGGTGTTCACTAGGAATTAAACTCAGGGACAAATTTCAACCTAACCTCTAACCCAGCAGTCTTGCACATCTAAAGCTTTTTTCATCCCCATGAACTTGAACACATATGTTAAGGGCAAATCTAGAAGCTTTTTGTCAAAATGTGGCTGTATGTGTAAGGCTCTTTGTATTTTGTAAGCTGGCCCTTTGCTCTCTGGCAAGGTCGATGTCAAGCTTGGTACATCCCTGATTTCTGCAGCACTGTCTAGCTGAATTCTGCTGTGATGTAAAGCCAATTTTAAAAATGGAAGTTTCATTAAATTAAGCATGAATAGATAATATTTGTGCATTGTGCATTGTACATTTTCTTTTTGTTATTAAAATCTGTTTATTACATGGTGGCTCCCAGTATTCGGTTTCCAGTGTCCCGCAGAATATTTTTTTTATTGACAATGGATAACTGAATTGCTGGGGAAAGCTGGAAGTTTTGACCACTGTAAAAGTTGTTGATACCAGCAAAAGTATGGGAGGAGCTTGGAAGCTTGGGTATGAAGGAAACAAGACTTTTGGCACTGGAACTGTTTGAGAGTCCTCTTCCCCTACACTCATGCGTGCAGAGACGGAAGTGACTAGAAATTTTTTTGGATGTCTTGAAATCCCAATTTCATGCTGCCTTTTGTGCTTAGGAAGACTATTGCCTTGGTTCACATTCAGTTTATAGCTGGAGGATTCTTTCCCTAGGAATAGAATTGTTAGAGATGTACTGTAAAATAAATAAAAGCTTGGGTCAAGATTGTAAAAAATGAAGGGTGGATGTAAATTGTCGTAGCTCCATTGACTTCAAAGTGAGGCTCTGCCCCGGAATGTCTGAAACTAGCTTTGTAGATTCATATTTGGGCATCTAAAAGGGCTGAGTGTCCAGCAGTACCTAATAGAGTCAGTGGAAGCTACTGTGTGCTGTTAAGAGCTTCATTTGCAGTGCGTGATAAGTTGTAGTTCTGTGGTCTTACAAAATACATCTTCCTTAGTGCTATCTACCGGTATCTTTATCTATCAACTAACTGTTTACAGATATGTGAACATCTCTCATTTATAGAGCACTCCTATAGGTGCTCAGGATGTTTGAAAATAAGGCCACTTTATTTAGGTGCCTGATTATGCATTTAAGAGCCTAACTTTAGGCTTTTATTTATGGAAAAACTTTGCCTTAGTTTCTGCAGCACAAATCTGTGCAAGGTTGGATTCAGCATGATTCATAACTGAAGAACAGATGTGAGTACAAGGGCCCTGACTCTATTCTGTGCTTGAAGAGAATAGTCAGTTACAAGATGGAGATTCTTTCCAAAATTTTAAACCAATTATGAAATGTAATAGTGGCTTGTTGGTTATATTGTCTTCATGAATTTTATGCAAAGTAGCTATAAGTTCTGTAATGAATCCTTGTAAGGTTCCTTTCAACTCTTATCCATGTTGATGACACTCTTGCATATGTACAGCCACATTTGTAGCTCAGACAGATCGTTGCATTTGACATTTCAAAGACTAAAAAATGATCTAAAAAAGTAAACCTGGCTACAATAATTTTGAAGGCTGATCAGCCATTTAATGTGATGTCTGTTGACTGTTAGTTTGTAAATTAGGCAGCAATTTGATTCTTTATCAATTTTCAGTGGTGTTTAACATTACCTAACCCACGAAGAAGAAGGTATCGGTAGCCTGAAATGTAATGAAGCTTTTATCTACTTGAGAAACAATGACAACTCTTAAAAAAAATTTTTTTTGGATGATTTTAGTACTCATGAAAGAGCTGCTGATGGCATTAGCAAAACAGACACAGCACAGATTTCATGTGTGAGCTTCCACGCACAGCTCTGACAAGTCCCCTCCATTCTGACAGGCAGCATTTCTGCTGTTTTAGTAATGGGCATCTGCTGTCTTAGTCAGACCAATGTGCCCAATTCTGCCACCCTCGTTCCCATTGGGGTTCCACCTCAGTCAGTGAGTGCTATTATTTATGGATGTATCTGTATTGTGGCAGTTCCCAAAGGCTCCAGTAAGAATTAGTATCCGATTTCTTAGGCACTGTGCAAACACATAGACAAGGGTCCCTGCCCCAAAGAACTTTTAATCTAAAAAGTAAAAAAACAAACAAACAAAGGGCACATCGGAACACTTTATATTGTGCCTCTAGCCAAACATGGACATGGTTACAAAGGTGGTTTGTGTGCACAGAGGCAGGGCCGGCTCCAGGCACAGGCGAAGGAAGAAGGTGCCTGGGGCGGCCAATAGAAAGGGGCGGCACTCCGTCTGGTATTGGGACAGCACGTCCGGGTCTTCAGCGGCACTTCAGTGGCAGGTCCTTCACTCCGTCTCTTCTTCTTCGGCGGCACTTCGGTGGGAGCTCAACCATTTTTGTTTGTTTGTTTTTTTCCCCCCCGCCACTTTGGGTGGCAAAAAAGCTGGAGCCGGCCCTGCACGGAGGTCACCGTTAGCAGTCGGTTAACTGGTGACACCTAACCATGCCCCACCCCTTCTCGCTGTGTAGACTGCACATGGTTTAGTTCCTATAACTAGTTACACCCCATTATTATTTTGCTATGCGGGTGGCAGTCCTAACCATGCCACTGGAACTGGTAAAGCTAGTTCTTCTCCGACTGATTGCTCATGTGTATTCCACAATAGGTGTGTGTGCTCACCACGTGCACTGGTGCCGGAAGTTTTTCCCCTAGCAGTACACGTAGGGAGCGGCCCAGCAACCCCTGGAGTGGCACCTCCATGGTGTGGTATAAGGGGTGCTGCGCACTCCCCCCACCCTCAGTTCCTTCTTGCCGCCAGTGAAGGTGCTTCAGAACTGCTCTGCTCCAGCTTTGCTGTAGCTCGTCCCCAAAACTGTTTGTTCGTTCAGTGTATGGTATCTGTAGTTAGTTAGTTGTTTAGTTAGTTTAGTTTAGCTAGAGCACCTGGGCCGGGGCATGCCCCGGGTTTTAAGTCATCTGACACTTGTAGGCGACCTATGCCACTAAGTGATCCGCACGCGGACTGTCTGCACTGTTTGGGGGAAACCCATCTCAGCGATCCCTGCAAGATTTGCAAGTTATTTAAGCCTCGGACCAAGAGAGAAAGGGACATTAGGCTCCGGGCTATTCTGATGGAGGCAGCGCCGCTTCGAGTCGGCACCAGGCACCGCAGTGTTGGTGCATGGTGACCCTTCGGCGCCATCAACTAGTCAGCACCACTCCCCATCCATGGGGTACGCCAAGAAGGCTAGAAAGAGGCGTTCTTCTCCATGGCACTGGAGTAAACCTGGGACAGAGGGTAGACCCATGTCGGGCAATCCTCGATCCCCACTGGCCACTAGACCCCAACTCAAGTCGAGCGGAGTAACCCGGCCCATTCGGAGCAGGCCTCCCCGGATGTCCAGATACCCTCCACGCCGGAGGCCCTGCAGGCGGCCCAGGATGTTATGTCCATGCCGGTACCAGGAGCACCGCCGATGTCGGCCCCACGCTCCAGAGGTAAGCCACTGCTGGGATCTCCGCAGTCGCCCCCAGCTCGGTACCAGTCTCGGTCGAGGGAACGTTCCCAATGCCGTTTGCCACCCAGTGACTGTTCAGGGAAAAGTCCACGTGTATCGCCCTTGACACCCACCAGGCTGTCTGGTTGGGTTCTGTCTGACTGAGACTCTCAGCCCTGCTCCGCCTTGGGGAGTGAACACCGGGACCGAGGCAGACGTCGCCAAAGGTTCTCATCTCGGAGGGGTTATCATGGCTGGTCACGGCACACAGACGTCGACGTCATTTCCATTTGGCGTCCCGCTCCAGGACCCCACCACAGCACTGCCTCCACAGCCCCGGGCATTGATTGCTGGTGTCTCGCCGTCATGGGTCCGCCTGCTGGAGCCGATCGTGGAGCAGCTTTTACCAAAGGTACCGGTCCTCCACATCAGGATCACAGTCCTGTGGTTGGCACCGCTCCCGGTGCCGCCATTTCTCCCAGTCTGGGGACAGCGGCAGGTTGTATGTCAGCCCGGACTCCCTTTGTAGTCATCGATCGATGGGCCAGGCCAGCCAAACAGAACAGCTGGCCCCACCGGTGCTACAGCAGGTATAGTGGCACCGGGCCCCATGGCCGGCCCAATGGTACCAGTGGACGCCGTGGTCTCTGAAGCAGCCGCTCAGTAGCTGGAGCCTCAGAAGGACCATCGACCTCCCTCTCTAGACTTCCGAGGAAGGAGTCGGTGGGACGTACATCCTTGGCACCGTGCCCGGAGACCGACCAGGTGGTGGACCCTCTGCCTGGTGGACACCCAAAGTACAGCACTGGCCTCCTCGTTCTCCCTGGATGAGGCGATTATGGCCCTGCCTCCCTCCATTCTGCAGGAGGACTTTAGGGCCCACCAAGAACTCTTAAAAAGGGTGGCATCAAGCTCCACCTCCAAGCAGAGGAGATGGAGGAGACCTCAGACTCCCTGTTTAATGTGCTGTCCTCCTCGGCACCGGGCAGGGTGGCCTTGCTTCTCCATGAAGGGGTGGCAAAAATTTCAAATGCCCTGTGGCAAACACCGGCCTCATTGGCCCCCATCTCCAAGAGAGTGGAGCGCAAGTATTTTGTACCCACCAATGGGCATGAATACTTATACACCCACCCTGCTCCTAACTCCCTGGTGGTTGAGTTGGTCAACCACAGGAAGCAGCAGGGCCAGCCAGCCTGACAAATGACAAATAGAGATTTGTGGAGGCTGGACTCTTTTGGAAGGAAAATGTATTCATCCTCGAGCTTCCAGTTACGGGTGGCGAACCACTAGGCTCTTCTGGGCCAGTATGAGTTCAATCTGTGGGGCTCCCTGCCCAAGTGCGAGTACTCCCTCCAGGAGCGTGACAGGAAGGAGTTCAAAGCGCTGGTGCAGGAGGGTACAGCGGCTGCCAGGGCAACCCTGCAGGCAGCTTTGGATGCAGCGGACACGGCCATGCGGTCCATGGCCTCATCGGTGTCCATGAGAAGGACATCATGGCTTCTGCTCTCTGGGCTGTCCAGTGAGGCGCAGACCTCCCTGCAGGACCTCCCATTTGACGGCAAAGCTCCATTTGCGGAACAAATGGATACAAAGCTGCATGGCCTGAAAGACTCCTGCACAACTCTCCAGACTCTGGGTCTCTCTGTTCTAGCTCTGGCTAAACCTAAGTTCAAGCCGCAACAGACTCCCGCTCAGGCCACCCACCCAAAATATGAAACCGTTTATAAGAAGTTGCAGGACTATAAGAGACGCTCACAGAGGCAGTCTCGCCCTGGCCCCCAGCTTGGGTCCTCGAAGGGTAAGCAGGTGGCGAAAAGGCAGTTTTGACGGGACGCCCAGGGTCACCCTGCCAGTTCTCATCAGGGATCCACCCCAAATAAAGCTTCCCTTCTCCAATCGGTTGTGTGCTTTCCTCCTGGAGTGGTGGTGGCTGAGCTTGGACCGATGGGTCCTCAACACCATCTCACGGGGCTACACCCTCCAGTTTACTTCATCCCTGCCCAACTGTACCCCCGCCCCGTCCCTCCTGGGGGGCCCCTCACACGAGGCCCTGCTCGAGCAGGAGGTGGCGTGGCTCCTGGGCCTAGGAGCAGTGGAAGCGGTACCCGGGGAGTTTAACTGCAAGGGGTACTACTCCCACTATTTCCTTATCCCGAAGGCCAAGGAGGGGCTCAGGCCCATCTTGGACCTGCGAGGCCTGAACCAGTACATGGTGAAGCTCAAGTTCTGCATGGTTTCCCTGGCCTCCATCATCCCCTCCCTGGATCCCGGGGACTGGTACACCGCCCTTGATCTGCAGGATGCGTACTTCCACATTCATATATTCGAGGGGCACAGACGTTTCCTTTGTTTCACGGTGGGGCAGGAACACTACTAATTTATGGTCCTCCTGTTTGGCCTGTCCACTGCCCCCAGGGTATTCACAAAATGTATGTCGATGGTGGTGGCCCACCTCACGCACTGGGGTTCCAGATCTTCCCCTATCTGGACAACTGGTAGGTCAAGGGCAGCTCCCGGTCGCAGGTGCGGGATCACATGGCACTCCTTCTGTCCACGTGCACCACTTTGGGCCTGTTGGTAAAAACACCAAGTCCACATTAGTCCCAGTTCAACACATAGAGTTTATCGGGGCAGTCCTGGACACCTCGTCGGCCAGAGCCTCCCTCCCACTGGACAGGTTAGAGACCCTGAAGGGGCTCATCAACACGGTCACAGGGTTTCTGGTGACAACAGCTAGAGCGTGTCTCCAGCTCTTGGGTCATATGTCAGTGTGCACGTATGTGGTTCGTTAAGCCAGACTCAGGATGAGGCCGCTCCAGCTCTGGTTGGCCTTGGAGTTCTCCTAGGCCAGAGACAGGATGGACAAAGTCCTCACGGTACCCGAACCAGTGATCACCTCCCTACGGTGGTGGTCTCCCCAAGAAACATACTCTGAGGGGTCCCGTTCAGGGGCAGGGCCCCGTCGCTGGAGCTGGTGTCCAACGCATCGGATCTAGGATGGGGGGCCCATGTGTGGAACGTTTAGACGCAAAGTCTGTGGTCGGGATCTGACCCTCCCTATAAATGTCAAGGAGCTCAGGGCAGTATGGCTGGCATGCATGGCCTTTGCTCGCACCTGGAGGGCAGGGTGGTCAGGGTTCTCATGGATAACATGGCCTTGATGTTCTACATCAACAGGCAAGACGGGGCCCGATCCTCTGCCCTCTGCCGTAAAACCCTCAGGCTGTGGGACTTTTGTATAGCCCATGACATCTGCCTACAGGCCTTCCATCTGCCGGGTGCCTGGAACATGTGGGCGGATCGCTTGAGCAGGAACTTCTCCCAGCACGAGTGGTCTCTCCACCTAGAGGTGGTGCACAGACTTTTCCAAGTGTGGGGTACTCCGCAGGTGAACCTGTTTGCGACTCGGCAGAACTGTCGCTGTCCCCAGTTCTGCTCCAGAGTGGGGCTGGGACGGGGTGCTATCTCCGATGCCTTCCTCCTGTCCTGGTCAGGCCAGTTTCTCTATGCTTTCCCCCCATTCCCGCTGATCAGCAAGATCCTGGAAAAGATAAAGACAGACAAGGCCCGGGTCCTTCTGATTGCCCCGGCATGGTCCTGACAGTATTGGTACAGGACCCTCATGGGCTTGGCGGTCACCCCACTGTGGCCGTTGCCGTCCCGCCCGGACCTGCTCTCCCAGGAACAGGGCTGCCTCCTCCACCCCAACCTAGCAGCACTCCACCTTATGGCATGGCTGCTCAATGGTTAGGTAGGGAGGAAAGGACGTGCTCGGAAGGGGTTCAGCATGTCCTCCTAGAAAGCAGACGGCCCTCCATGCGCCGAGCCTACTTGGTAAAGTGGTCTCGGTTTTCCAGATGGGTGGACGAGCAGGGCGTTTCTCCAGTGGCTGCCCCGATCCAGCTTATTCTGGACTACCTCCTTCATCTTAGAGCCCAGGGCTTGGCACCCTCGTCAGTCAAGTTGCACCTGGTGGCCATATCGGCCTTCCATCTGCCGGTGCAGGGCCACACGGTATTCTCCCATGCTATGACTGGCTGATTCCTTAAGGGTTTGGATTGTCTCTTCCCGTATGTTAGGCCCCCAGTCCCGCAGGGGGACCTGAACTTGCTGTTGGCCTGTCTCACAGGGCCCCCATTTGAGCCGCTAGCCACATGCTCCTGGTCACACCTCTCGTGGAAGGTGGCCGTCCTGGTTGTGATCACGTCGGCTAGGCAGGTCTCGGAGCTCAGGGCCCTGACCTCCGAGCCTCCGTACACGGTGTCTCATAAGGATAAGGTCCAGCTCCGCCCATACCCCTCATTCCTCCCAAAGGTGATCTCCGCCTATCACATGGGTCAGGAAACTTTTCTGCCGGTCCTCTGCCCAAAGTCCCATGCATCCAGTGAGGAGCACTGCCTTCATATGCTGGATGTGAGATGGGCTCTGGCTTTCTACCTGGAGTGGACTAAGCCATTCAGAAATTCCTCGCAACTGTTTGTTGCTTCGCCCAAGTGCATGAAAGGTCGGCCGATCTCCACTCAGTGGCTCTCCAACTAGATCACCTCGTACATCCGTACCTCTCATGACCTGGCGGGAATCCCTCCACCACCAATTGTGAAGGCGCAGGCCTCATCGGCTGCCTTTTTGGCCCACATTCCTATTCAGGACATTTGTCAGGCTGCCGCATGGTCTTCAATTCACACGTTCAGCTCGCACTATGCGATCATCTCCCAGACTAGGGAAGACACTGGGTTTGGCAGGGCTGTGCTCCGTCCTGAGAATTTGTGAACTCCTACCCACCTCCAACAGAGATAGCTTGGAATCACCTATTGTGGAATACACATGAGCAATCACTCAAAGAATAAAAGACAGTTACCTTTTCCGTAACTGGTGTTCTTCGAGATGTGTTGCTCATGTCTATTCCACATCCCGTCCTCCTTCCCTCTGTCGGAGTTGTCTGGCAAGAAGGAACTGAGAGTAGGGGGAGCGCGCAGCGCCCCTTATACTGCGCCATGGAGGTGCCACTCCAGGGGTCGCTGGGCCACTCCCCTACAGGTACTGCTGGGGAAAAACTTCCAGTGCATGTGGCGAGCACGCACACCTATTGTGGAATAGATATGAGCAACACATCTCAAAGAACACCAGTTACAGAAAAGGTAACTGTCTCTTCTCCCTCCTCCAATCGCTGTCCCACCATGCACTTTTCCCCAAGAAGAGGCTGCCACGCGATGTTTGTGGTCTCTGCAGACTCTATCCCCCCTGTAAAAGGTATCCCAAGGGATTTCCCCGAATATGTCACCGGCAAGCTACAGGCCAGTTTAAACTTTTGCGTGACATGGTGTTCACAGCATTGGTCACTATATTGCTGTGGGGAAGTTGGAACAATGTGCATAATCTGAAGGGGAGAGCAAGATCTTTCTTCATCTCTGAAGTGGGGAGACCATCCAGGCCAATCAGAATTTGGCAAAATGCTATCACAAGTATTAGTGAATCTCAGATTGTCTTGTGGAGATCAGTTCCAGTAGATTCTGCAGAGCCAGAGGGGAAAAATGGGTTAGGAAGGTTCTATACAGTCAAGTGAAGGACTCTAACATGATCTGTGGGAACCGGCACCAGCAACCTGTTCTTATTTAAAGGAGCTTGGATGTTTGCAGCCAGACCAACTAATGAACCAGTGAATCTTGTGACTAGTGGAGACCCCAACCAAAAAGAGTGTTGACAGAACATTCCCTTGGGTTGGGAACTTGTTCCCTTCCTTAAGTCCAGAATAGCCAAACTTAGGCTTCAGGACACACTAAAAGGCTAATTATTTTAAAGGGGCTTTTGTTGTGTGGGTTTTCCTTCAGGCATTTTATTGAAGAACAAATATATTATTTTTATTAGGCTGGATCAACTATTGCTGTATGCGGTGGGAACTGCTGCAGGCCTCTGTCTGGGTTTCTGTGGTTTTAAATAATACATTTTTTTTAGTTTTATAAATCCAAATACATAACCAAATAAAATAAGCAGTGTAAGGAGATTTGTTGGAATTAGCCCACTTTTGTCCAGGAAAAGGACTCTGTTAATGTTCCAACCACTGTCTAGTCTCCAAAGAACTAATATAACATTAGTTCGACTATAATACGTTTGAGAGGTTTGAAGAATGCCCTTGCTGAAAGAGGTATTTATTGCATCATTCAGGAGTGGGCTAAGGCTTTCTCTGCTGACTTTTAGGTCTACTTTGCAGGTGATGGCACCAACTTCACTCAGCGCTTTTAGCAGCTCTGTCTACAAACTCCATCAGGGAGGCTGGTGCAAATGCATTTTTCTTTTCCAATTTTGTTTCCATGGAGGTAGACAGCCTGCCCTGGGTTCACTTACATTCCCCAGTAATGGAGGAGATATCCTTGCAGCAGGAGGTAGTCGAGTTTGTAGTAGAGTATAAACAATTTTAGTTGGCTGAATTGATTCCATTTTAAAACAAAAAGGGTGGTTTGAAGTTTTGGGAATGTACATACAAAAAGAATATGTATGTAATTAGATTACAGCATACAGCCAAAGTCCACTGACTATAAGTTATGGACAATATTGGAGTTGATTGTTCTGCAGGAAGATGGTTAATGAGGGTCATTGAATTAACAACTATTAACATGAAAGATCGGGTTAGTAAGCCCCCTTTTTCATTAAAAGTGGTGTACACTATTCTAAGTTCCTAGGCTCCTGTGCCCATGTGATTAGGCACTCACCTCTTTAGCATAGAATCATAGAAGTGTAGGACTGGAAGGGACCTCAATAGGTCATCTAGTCCAGTCACCTGCACTCAAGGCAGCAGTAAGTAACTAGACCATTCCTGACAGGTGTTTGTCTAACCTGCTCTTAAAAATCTCCAATGACAGATTCCACAGCCTCCCTGGGCAATTTCTTGCAGTGCTTAACTACCCTAACAGTCAGGAAGTTTTTCCTAATGTTCAACCCTAAACCTCCTGTCACAGGTTTCACCCCCACTCTGGACTTTAGAGTGCAGATATGGGGACCTGCATGTGAACCCCTAAGCTCAATTACCAACTTAGATCTGGTCTTGCTGCCACCACTCCCAAGTTCTTACTCCTTTCCCTGGGTAGCCTTGAGAGACTTCTTCACCAATTTCCTGGTGAACACCGATCCAAACCCTTGGATCTTAACACAAGGAGAATTTAACCATCCCCCCTCCTTTCCCCCACCAATTCCTGGTGAGTCCAGATCCAATCCCATTGGATCGTAACACAAGGAAAAATCAGTCAGGTTCTTAAAAATAAGACTTTTAATTAAAGAAAAGAAAGGTAAAAGAAAACCCTCTGGGAGATAGCATACCAGCTGATCTCTCAGACAACAGATTCAAAACACAGAGGATGTTCCCCTGGCAAAAACTTAGTTACACAAAAGAATACCCAATTTGATTAACCCCCTAATGCCAAGACAAGCTACAAAAAGAAAATAAACAAAACCTATTTATTCCTTTTCTAATACTCACTACTCTGATAAGAGGCTGATTCCTTGATCTTTTCCACTCCAGCCAAAACTGAAACTAAACTCTAAACAAAGGGAACTTCTCTCCTTCCTTTTGAAACATCTTATCCCCCCATTGGTTCCTCTGGTCAGGTGTCAGCTAGGCTAGGTGAACTTCTTAACCCTTGACAGGTAAAAGAGGCATTAACCCTTAATTATCTGTTTGACACCTCCCTTTCTACAGTTTAAGCCCATTGCTTCTTGTCCTGTCCTCAGAGGTTAATGGGAACAGTTTTTCACTCTCCTCTTTGTAACAACCTTTTATATACTTGAAAACTGTTATCATGTCTCCCCTCAGTCTCCCCTCAGTCTCTTCTCTTCTCTTCTCTTCTCTAGATTAAACAACCCAATTTTTTCAATCTTTCCTCATAGGTCATGTTTTCTAGACCTTTAATCATTTTTGTTGCTCTCCTCTTGACTTTTTCCAATTTGCCCACATCTTTCCCGAAATGTGGCACCCAGAACTGGACACAATACTCCAGCTGATGCCTTATCAGCATGGAGTAGAGTGAAAAAATTACTTCTCATGTCTTGATTACAATATTCCTATTAATACATCCCAGAATAATGTTTGGGGGTGTTTTTTGCAACAGTGTTACACTTTTGACTCATATTTAGCTTGTGATCCACTATAACCCCAGATCCCTTTCAACAGTACTCCTTCTGAGGCAGTCATTTCCCATTTTGTATGTGTACAATTGATTGTTCCTTCCTAAGTAGAGTACTTAGCATTTCTCCTTATTGAATTTCATCTTGTTTACCTCAGACCACTTCTCTAGTTTGTCCAGATCACTTTGTATTTTAATCCTATCCTCAAAAGCACTTGCAACCCCTCCCAGCTTGGTGTCATCTGCAAACTTTATAAGTGTGCTCTCTATACCATTATCTAAATCAGGGGTCGGCAACCTTTCAGAAGTGGTGTGCCGAGTCTTCATTTCTTCACTCTAATTTAAGGTTTTGCGTGCCGGTAATACATTTTAACATTTTTAGAAGGTCTCTTTCTATAAATCTATATTATATAACTAAACTATTGTATGTAAAGTAAACAAGGTTTTCAAAATGTTTAAGAAGCGTCATTTAAAATTAAATTAAAATGCTGATCTTACCCCACCAGCCTGCTCAGCTCGCTGCCAGCCTGGGGTTCTGTTCACCTAGGCCAGCAGCGGGCTGATCAGGGCCTGCGGCCGGGACCCCAGACCTGGGGGGGGGTGGTGTTTCAGGGGTCAGGACAGAGGGCTGGGGGAGGGGGTTCAGGGCAGAAGGCAGGAGGGGG
>NW_020664372.1:6962872-7063567 GCF_002925995.2 Terrapene triunguis | reverse complement strand
GAGGGCTGGGGGAGGGGGTTCAGGGCAGAAGGCAGGAGGGTGTGGGGGGGGTTCAGAGATCAAGGCAGAGGGCTAGGGGGTGCAGGGCAGAAGGCTGGGTGTGTGGGGGCCTCAAGGGTCAGGTCAGAGGGCTGGGGGGATGCAGGGCAGAAGGTTGGGTGTGTGTTGGGGTGTGGGGGGTTCAGGACAGAGCTGTGTGTATGTATGGGGTTCAGGGCAGAGGGATGGGGCTGTGGGGGTGCAGGACAGAAGGCTGGGTGTGTGGGGCATGGGGGGTGCAGGTCAGAAGGCTGTGTGTGGGGGGGTTCAGGGCAGAGGGTTGGGGCTGTGGGGGTGCAGGGCAGAAGGCTGGGTATGTGTGGGGGTGGGGGAGTTCAGGGCAGAGGGGTGGGGGTGCAGGGCAGAGGGGTGGGGTGCTTGGCTCATGGGGGTGCTCCCAGCCCCCTGCCCTGAGCGGCTCATGGCAGGGGGCTGGAAGGGATATGCCCTGTTCCACCCCCTTCCCCCAGGCTCCGTCTCTATCTCTCTCTGCGTCCTCTACGGAGCTGTGTGCACGCTGCCGCTCTTCCCCCCTCCCCCTTGCTAGGGCCATCAGGTGATTGGCCAGGGATGGAGAGGAGGAGGGGCCAGAAAGCACCACGCTGGGGGAAGAAGCGGGGGAGGGGGAAGCTTGGCTGCCGCAGAACTAAGCTTCTGCCTCCTGCCCCCGCAGGGGAGAGCGGTGGGCTGAGGCCGGGACTGCGGCAGGGAGCTGCGTGCCACTCAACATCAGCTCACGTGCCGTGTTTGGCATGCGTGCCGTAGGTTGCCGACCCCTGATCTAAATCATTTATGAAGATACTGAACAGAACTAGACCCCACTCGTTATGCCCTTCCAGCTTGACTGTGAACCACTGATGACTACTGTCTGGCAATGGTTTTCCAACCAGTTATGCACCCACTTTATAGTAGCTCTGTCTAGGCTATATTTCCCTAGTTGTCTACCTTTGAAGATTGCTGTGGATGTTGTTTATGATGTGTGGACCTTTTGGAAGAAAATTTGTATTAAAAAACAAAACAAAACCCATAGCATACCTTGTGAAAACAAAAGTTTGCTCTGATGCCATTGGCCAAAAGGGCACCTCTGCCTCTTCTGTACTGTTGTGCAGTTTGCTGCATGCCAGAAGTGGCTATCCTTCAATGTTGATGTATATACATGGTTTGTGAAATGTTTGGAGATATTTCAGGATGTAAGGAGCTATGTGTGTGTAATATATGTTAATTACATAAACGACTACTGACCTCCATTTCAGACTTAATTTTTTTTTTTAAAGTAATGAGAAATATTCTTTTAGGATTGCATTAGTTGTTGTCCTACTATGCCAAATAATGTAATAGCTACTTCATATTTTATTAGCAGCACTTACAGCAACATACTCATGGATACAATAGATATGTCATATACGTCATAGTGTGCAGTTTTGATTTCCAGGGACCAGTCTTGCTTCGCTCTTCATAAGGCCTTTTAGTAGCAATCAGCTTGATTACTAGATCCATCTGCTCTCGACCCATATTGTTAGTAATTCTACTGAGACAGATTCTCATCTGTTACACCAGTGAAAATCCAGAGTGACGCCACTGAGATCTGGTAGGAATGAATGAAGTAACTCCATGAAGGTCAAAGAAGTAAATCTGGATTTATAATGGTGTAACTGAGACCAGGATCTGGCCTATTGTGTGTAATGATACGTCTACTTAGAAAGATAATGAATATACCGTGCCTGGGGCAAAGGACTGGCCATTGTGGGTACAATTTTAAAATTGCTAGAGAACACCTGAATGTACTTTCTCTTAAAATGGTGAATAATTACCTGCAGGTAGTGAATATTAGGTGCTATATGAGCAGCAAATAATTTACTACGGGCATTATCTAATAATTATCTCTAGATGAAAATGTAAGACTACAGTGTTTTTAGAGCCCATTTGGGGCCCCTAAAATATGGGTTAAAACCTCACTTTCCACCACACTCTTTTGTAATTATTACAGTACATGGTGGGAAAGTGCAGAGCAATTACCAGGAGAGGAAATCTCTTGACTGCTGAAAAGAGAGAACATTTCTAAAACTAATCAAAGAGAGAGAACAACTTGCCCAAAAGCTTGCTACCCATCTCTCTTTATTCTCCAGTGTGCTAAGGTAAATGTAACTCACATCACCAGAAGCAGTTTCTACTTCCAAATGAATCTCATTTTGACTAAACGACAGGGAAATGATTCTTTTCATAATACAGGAGACAGCAGGATTAACTATTTTGAGTCTGTTTTCTAAGAAGCCAATCTCCATTGTCGGAGATTATCATGTTTCTTGTGACTCAGGACTAAATTGGTCCAAGTGGTTTGGCCATTTTGTTATGGCACTAAAGTGAGACTGAGAAAGTGGCTTTGCTACAAACTTCCTGTGTGTACTTGGGCATGTCACTTAACCTCTCTGGTGCAGATCCACAAAGATACTTAGGTGCCTCAACCCCAGATTTAGGTGTCTGAGTCCCAGTTTCAGGCACCAATGCGATCCACAACCCCCCAACTCAACTGTCAATGAACCATATTGGTGCCTAAACTCACTCAGTGCTTAAATTTTTCACTGTAAAAGTTCCCTAGATGCTTAAGTTTCTGCCTCTGAGCATGTGCACAATGCCTCACTTTTGAGGTGTCTGTACACCTATCTACTGCCTAAATACCTGTGCGATCTACGAACTGGAGGAAGGTAGACAGAGTAATGCTTATCCCACCCATGAGGCCAGAGCTTAATTTGTGCCAGGGCTTGCCAAGGCTGAGCCTCGGCACTTCTGGTCTTGGCAGTTCATAGGCCTGGCACCTCTGGGCTTGCTGCGTCAGTTATGAAAGTAAAAAAATTGCTTGAGTCCCGGCACCTCTTTCATTACAAATTAAGCACTGCCTGGGGCCCAATCTGGAGGCTTAAATAATTAGTCACTGAGGAAGAATGTGAGCATGACTTTTTAGCGTAGTGGATAGGGCACCCACCTGGGTGGTAGGAGACCCAACCAACAGTCCCCCTGTTCCAATGACTCTCTCATTATTTATCCAGAGTGGAACAGATTCAACAGGACTGAGGGAGCCCCACATCAGACTCTCCCATAGCTTAGTGGTTAGAGCACTCTCCTGAGAGGGGGAGCCCCCTGCTTAAATTCTTTACCTCCCTCTCCCCAGGCAGAGGGGTGAGCTGAATCTGGGTTTCCTACATCTCAGGTGAGTGCTCGAACCACTGAGCTAAAAGTTACAAGATAGGCACCACTGGCCATTTTGTGTGGTATGAGGCAGGTGCCTAACTCATTCTCACAAGAACAACTTAGGCACCTAAGCTGTTTGACTGCAAGTGAGGGGTTCCTGGTTGTGTACCTAGCAGAGAGAGGTGCCTCCCTGTAGCTCACACTTAGGCCCCTATCTCTATGAGAAGGGTGGGGCTTAGAACATAATCGTCTTGTGTGCATCTTCCATCGGCTAGCCTAGGCGGCTGCTCTCATCCCTCCTCCCCCGGTGTGCTGGCTTTTGTGGATCCCATGCAAAGGTGCCTATCTCTCCCCAGTCATGTATAGGGAGGCTAGGAGCCTGACTCAGCCTTCGTGGCTCACAGTGTTGTTTCTGTGATTTTCTAGGCACCATTTGTGGATCTGAACCTCTGTGCCTCCATTCCCCATCTTTATAATCCAGGTAGTATTACTGCTTCTTTGAGTAGCGTCCCTGTGGGTGCTTCACTGTAGGTGTGCTTGCGTCCCTGCGCTGCTGATCGGAGAACTTTGGTAACAGTGTCCATAGGCCCTCACATGCACTGTCCCTCCTCGTGCTGCGCCACAAGGCTAGTCAGCGCACACGGACTAACCCCCCTCAGTTCCTTCTGTACCGCCCCTGGCTAGAGATGGAGCTATTCGCGGTCAGCTAAGACTATTACCTTAATGCGCATTTCTGTAGTTACTTAGTCTCCTAGTTCCTAATTTTTTCTCCTTTTTCTTATTTTCCCCTTTAAAAAAAGACATAACAAAGGGCTATGCCCAGTTCGCCAGGCTTCAAGAAGTGCCTCACTTGCAAGGAGGCAATCCTGATTGCAGACAAGCACTCCCAGTGCATTCGCAGCCTCGTGGAAGGCCACATCCAGCAAAAGTGTGGTCTCTGCCAGCAACTCCAGCCACGATCTGGTAAGCACAGAGAACTGCAACAGAAGATGATTTTCATGGAGGCGGCTCCCAGGCACCCACAGGACCTGTGCCACAAGTCTCCTGGCAGATGTGAGTCTTCCCCACAGCCCTCTACATCTAAAAGTTGTGGGTCGAAGAAAAAAGCTGCTGACCCCTCCCACAAGTCATCTAAGAAGAGAGAGGTCCCCACAGTGAGCCCCACGATAGCCGTAAGTGATCTCCATCTCGTTTGGTATCTTCAACACCATTGGCACTGAGACCATCACTGTCTGGCACCCATAGCTCATGGAGACCAACAGTGACCAGTACCGCTGACATGCCCACGGACTAGATAGGCCCGGGCATTGAACTATCAGCACCAAAGGACAGGAGTAAGCACTGCACTAAAAAGGTGCTCCCAGTATGTGAGTCAACACCAGTATAGTTATCGACGTCTCACCCAGCACCGGAGCGACTGGTAAAGACAAGATCCCCATCCCTCCTGGCACCTCCACTGACACAGGGATGGTCGGTACTTGTGGAATCCCACTGCTCCAGAATACTGGATGTACCAAAGTCCCCGCCTCTTGGTACCGGGACCTCCGCACCGTCTGCCTAGCCTAGCACAGGAATCATCCCCACTAATATGCCATGTTCCCCCAGTCTCTAGTGAGCGTTCAGGCAGCAAGCCAGAGGAGGTAGCATCACATTACTCCTCTCAGGCCCCATATGGTGCTCAGTACCAGCAAAACCCAAAAATATACCTGCAGTTGGCCTCATCCCTGCCATCCTGGTACAGCCACCCATGGGCACCACCACTGGGCTCTATGCCACCACCTCCCCAGTGCACCTATTAGGACCCTTGGGCAGCATATTGCCAGCAGACTCTCTGTTTTCGAGCCTTGCCCAAGAACCCTGATCGCACACTCCCTCGGCTGCAGCATCCAGAGCTTCGGATCCTCCACAAGACATCATAGAGGAGAAGGGTGATGCCATGGAAGAAGCAACACCGAGGACAATCTCCTCCTCCTCCTGGGATGAAGCCATCATGCTTTCCCCACCATCTGGGCAGATGATTTTAATACAGAGTGCTCCCCTTCAGCCTATTATTAGCTGCATGAGTATTTTCCAAAGTTCTCTCAGTGGAGGCTGCTCACTTATGCCCCCAAAGGATCATGATTTACCTGTACCTGGATGATTGCCTCCTCAGAGCCCAATCCTTCCAAGAGGCTCAGTGAGTTACCAAAGCTACAATGCACTTGTTTACTGAATTGGGCCTACAGATAAATATCCAGAAGTCAACCCTTTTCCCAGGGCAACACCTGGAATTCATAGGGGATGACCTCGACTCATTACAGGCCAGAGCTCTTTTGCCTCAAAACAGGTTCCTTTTCTTGGTCATGCTCATAGAGACTGTTCAAAGCAGCCCGCAAATATCCGCCAGACTTGGCCTCCAACTCTTGGGGCATATGACAGCAGGCACAGTGGTGATACTGCATGCCAGGGCTTCACATGCAATGCCCTCAGATGGGGTTCAGCTCAGTTTACAGACCAAACAGGGACAGACTGGACAAAACCATCACCACCCACCAAGATCAAAAACTCCTTAGATGGGTAGAAGGACCCAGCCAATATTTGAAAAGGGATCCTCTTCTCGTAAACCCCACTGTCATCGCTCCTCACCACTGACGTATAGGGTGGAGTGTGCATCTAAACAGTCTCATGACACAAGGCAAGTGGTCACCTACAGAATTAGCCCCTGGGGTTTCTATGTTCTCTATGATGTTGTCAGAGGAGTAAGAGAACAGGCCAAATAAGAAGCAGCAGAGAGATCAGGGGTGCTTCAAACATATCTGGGTCCCCTTATGTAGTTGTTTGCTTGAGTCCATATTTGCAGCAAGAAAGATTTGATATGTGCTGACCTGCTTTCACCCACTCCTACAGACTGTACCATAAACTGGGGATTGTGCACCCATGGGGGTTAAGTATAGAATAAGTCTGGGATTTTCAAAGGAGACTAAAGGAGTTGGGGCCGCACTCCCATGGAAAGTCGGAACAAGGGCCTTCCTCTGCAGCAGAAGTAACAATGGTGTTCACTGTGTAGCAATCCTTCCCAGACAGAAAGGCACCTGGTACTTTTAGCTGTGTAGGAGTGCAGCCAAGTGATAAAGTGTAGGAAATTAAGCTCAAAATGGATATCCCCTGGCCCCACCTAGAAAGGCAGTATCCATTATCAACATGAAGAGGTGCTGTCACTGTCCAGTAAAATGTAATAGGCAGGTATCATGGAGGAGAGCTGGCTTGTGGTACTGGATGCCAGTTCATTCTCTTGTGAGGGCATATGTTATGTAGCCGGAGAGCAGAAAATGAAAGGCAGAAAGAGGGATCTCCAGGTAGGCCAGAGCCAGTGGTGATGCATGAGCAGCCATTGGCAGGCCCATCAGCTGCAGCAGGAGAAGGCTTTTGGGAGAGGTGGGTCATGCAACTTCCTCTTTTGCTTGCTTCTGAGGCAGCTTCTGTTGTGAGGGCTGTATCTTACAGCCACTGGGAACAGCCAGCCCCTCCCCAGCAAAATGGGAGAATTGTTCAGTTGGTAAGACTTTCAGTTTTTGTTCAAGTGTGTGGGGGAGCAAATGGGACAACATTGTTTGAATTTTTTTTGTTATAATTCGTTTGCTAAAATTATTGCAAATCAAATCATCTGGGAACAGAGCTGATTTTAGGTAATGGAAACCAATTTTGATTTAGTCCAGAATTTATAGCAGACAGAGAAGGGTGAGCATAGCTCTCTGCTGCATTTTACATGTGTGTGGGTATTTTTTATTAAAACATTTGGAGAACCTTGTTTTATAGGCAAAAAGCAAAAGGAAATCTGATGTCTGCAGCTTTTCTTAGTTCTCCAGCCAATATCCTGACAAGACCTCATGACCTTTTTTTTATGGCACTGTAAAGCAGAACCTCCATGCAGATTGGAAGGAGGAAGTTCCACACTCCAAACTCTCTCTTAATTTCTTCCCATCTCTGAGTGGTGAGCGCTGGCTTTCTGACTAGAATCCATGGCCACTGCAGTACTGTCAACCCCAAATCATCTCTCAAATCATCGCATGACTCCAGAACGGGGGCTTGAAGCAAAACACCAAATATTGCAAGACTCAGAATAAAATCGTGAGAGCTGGCAGCTCCGTGC
The DNA here is from genome assembly GCF_002925995.2 of Terrapene triunguis. Classification (NCBI taxonomy): domain Eukaryota; kingdom Metazoa; phylum Chordata; order Testudines; family Emydidae; genus Terrapene; species Terrapene triunguis. The sequence goes on along the minus strand of NW_020664372.1, from coordinate 7,056,213 downwards.
ACTACTTGTGTGTGTACTGGAAAGTAAAGGTCAGTCACAGAGGCAGCGCTGGGGTAGGACTACACGAGGCACTCATGTTGCAACACCAAGTGTTTTTAATAATAGTATTCATAATTTTTTAAAAAAGGAATGATTCATACGTGATTAAAATCCATAGAAACAGTGTGGTATGTTGTGGGAGAGGGAGTAAGGGGGAACCCTTATCCTTGCTGTCACCGTGACACACATGCCGTGAAAATAGGGCTTCACTGGCCTCACTGCTATTTTTTGGAACTGATCGTGTGTCGGTTGTTGGTTTGAATATCACTTGCCAGCAGCAATTTGCCAGCGGCTTGTAACTTTTCCTTTTGCTACTCATAGTTTCATCAGGAGCTGTAAAAACTCCCAATTAAGCTTTCTGAATAAAATATAAACATTTAAAAGCAGTTCTACTCAAGCACTTCTGAAACAGTGCACGCAGGCGAAAACTGCTGCTGCCTGTTGGTCAGTTAAGAGTGCCTGCTTGGCTCTGTGTGCACGCGTGTTTGGGGAGGGAGGTGGGCAAAGGGAGGATTTAGCTGGATAGCAAGAGCTTCTCCAGCCACCCTTGTCAACTGCCACTTCCTTCACTGCCTCTTTCCCTCTTCACTCCTTCACTTGTCTGATATATCGTCCTCCTCTTCTTAGTCTTTCACAGGGATGATTCAATGATTTGAGGCCCCTTACAGACCTGTTTTAGTGGGCTAGCTACAGGGCCCAAACCTTTCCATCTCCCCAAATTCCTATTTTCAGATAGGTGGGGAAAGTTTGGAGGGGCAGGAAAGGGGGGTAGAGTAGGTGATGTGTCCAGAACTGGTGGCTATGTATTTTTCCACTTTGGGAGGATGTTAGACTGGTAAATATGATGAGTGGGAAGCTTGCAACATGCAACCAGACAGAAACAATAAAATGAAGGCACCCTGATTGCCCAGATACTCTGTTGTAACAGAGTTCTTGTGCTTTGTGTGGAAGGGAGGAATAAGCATGCCTGAGGGAGCTGAACAGAACTTTATTGCACCCGGCACTTCAGCGGCGGGTCCCGGGGCGGAAGGACCCCCGCCACGGGTCTTCAGGGCACTTCGGCAGTGGGTCCCGGAGCGGAAGGACCCCCTGCCCCCGAAGACCCGGGACGGAAGAAGCTCTGGTGGCCCCGCGAGAGTTTTCCGGGGGCCCACAGAGCGAGTGAAGGACCCCACTCCAGGGGCCCCGAAAAACTCTCATGGGGGCCCCTGCGGGGCCTGGGGCAAATTGCCCCACTTGCCCCCCCTCTCTGGGCAGCCCTGTATTGCACTAAGACAAAATACTCTTTACTGTGGCATCTCCTGATGCCTCCTAGTTGTTCCTGGTCAGGGCTCTCCTTTCCACATAGAGCTGTTCTAAACTTTGATTTGCCCTGAACCCTCTTTGGATTGAGTTTTTCTGACTGTCTAATAGTTTACCCAGTAACACAGAAAAGTCTCCTGGGCGTGATGAAAGCCCCATTGATTTCATACTTTGACCTGCCTCTCATTCCTTTTTAATTCCTGGACCAGTTTTTTTTGCTCCCACCCACTCTTGCTTCCCGGGGTGGTGCTGATGGCCTGCCGCCTGGGAGCCTCAGTGAACAACAACCCCACCCTCCTCCTTGAAGTCCTCATTGGCACTCTGTCCTCCTGCTTTCCCTTGGAACGAAATATCCCATTTACCATTGTTTTAAACATGCTTTAGGATAGAAATATCACTGTACTCTACATCTACATCAACACCAGGACCAAAAGGATAGCATCACTCTTCCATAGACCTACCCTCTCTGCACAAAGAAACTGATGCTTAACACCATGGCACTCTTGAATGGAAGCACTAAACCTCACGATACCATATTTACCTGTTTAGTTGAGGAGGGCGGCGGGGCGGAAGAGCCTCTGGCTGCAGGTGTTATCTTATTGTCTTAACTGTCCCTGCTCCTCTCCCTAGTGAAAGGCACGTTTCCTGTCCCCTTATTCCTGCCTTCACTAGTCCCTTCACTTTATATTCTGTTCCTGTCTATTGCCCTACCCTCCTTCCACCTTCATCTCTCTAAACAAATCCCTCTTCCCCCTCCCCAAACTGTGCTGCCAGTGGGCTGACTATCTGCCCCCACTCTGGAGCACAGTCAGGTGCTGATCGGAATGAAGTCTGTTCAGCATTCTTCAGATACAAAGCTGGCTCACTGTGCTGTGTGGAGTTGGCAGAGACGTGTTCCCTCCCTTTCCCTCTTCACTTTATGTGCCCATTAAAAGTATCCATGACCAAATCAAAAATCGTGCAGCTGTTTCAATAGCTGCAAAACTGCTTAGAACTGGGAGCCTGAGTGCAGAAAAAGAGACCTTTGTGAATTGAACACTCTCTGAACTAAGTTGTTTGTGCAAACCCATGTATAATTAAAGCCTCTCTTGTTAGTGAATGGAGCCATAGTTACATACTCACAATGTATATTTTTGCTTCCAGTTCAAATCTTTTTGGGGACTTTGCCCACGATGTGTATTATCTGGTGCCAGCTATTTTAGTGCATCATCATCATCATTCAAACTGTGGAGCACTCTGCTGCATTGTGGGGAATGTTCCCTCGAAAATGTTTCTTTATAGAAAGCAGTGTAGCCAATCCAGACTTGATCTCGCTAACAAATGGATGTCATGCTTCCTCTAAAGGCAAGGTCCTCTATCCCCTTGCAAGTGGAATGCCATATAATTCAGACATACACCCTTACTTGTAACGTGCCAAGATACAAAATAAACAGCAACTTTCATTCCAAACTCTTCCCTTTCCCCATCCAAAAAGTCAAGTTCCAAAGAAAATGTTTACCCGCAATATTTCCCTGAACAATCTGGATAATATTTTAATGGACCATTTACTTAGTTAGTATCTAATTAAATTTTGCATCATGAATAACATATTCAAATTGCTGTAGCATCATGAATAAGGATTCAATAAAAATATACAGGATAAAAGAAATCTGCAAAATAACCGCCATTAAACTAATGAGTAAAAATTCAGCAGCTATAGGAAAATTCACCGGAGAACAAACAAACTGCAAACAACCATATTACCAAACAATATTAGTCAGTTTTCAGCCTGCTCCCTCATGTCTGTTACACAGAAGGGGGAAAAAAAGAAATACTCAGAGGAAAATATTTTGATGAAAGCAAGGCCAAACACATACATAGAGATATGCAGTAAACATTAGCAGCTGTGTGGCTAATGGTATCAAATAATATCAAATCTTTTAATTAAAAATGAATTAATTGTTCCAAGGTTCTTTCTCTTGACAGAGAACACTTGCAGTTGTGCAGATTGTAGCTCTTAACACATTTTAAAAATCTGAAGGCTATCCTGAAAATGTAAATAAATAATTTTTTAAAAAAACAATCACCTGACTTTAGTTTAAATTGTTCTTGTCAAGCTTCACCTGGATCATATAAATACTTGACTAAAGGCTGCTTGTTCTTTATAAGCCTCTCTGACCCAGATCCAGCAATGCACAGGCATAACTTTACGCTTATGTTGCTCCATTGAAATCAATGTCTACTCATGCTTAAATGTTTTGCTACGTAAGGGCCTAGATGGCTACAAGAACATTGCTCTATCACACAGTATAGAGTACTACTCTGCTGCATAATATAGCACTGAAAATATAATCTGTTCTGTATATAAAATATCCCTAGTGGAGTAGCCCACTTAGGGGATATTCATGAAACTTTTGCACATTATTTACTGAAGAATTTAAACATAAATGCAGTCAAATAGAAAAGCACTTTTTATTACTTGCCACCTCCTGCTCTTATGTGACTATTTGGTATTGACTTAACTCGCAGGTAAAATTAAGTAAAATTGTGTGATCTCACAAAGATGAACCAGTTCCTAACTTGAAACCCATGAGTAGGCTTATTGACTTAATTGCTACTACTGGTGCTTAAAGTTAAACAAGCAGGTGCAGGATCTTTTCAGGAACAGGACCTTCTACTGTATCTTGTATTTCTAATTCCATTAGGCTACCCAGCCTACTTCTACATGACTTGTATTAGAGTGAAATATAGAGAGACCTGTGATATTCAAGACCTCTTACTAATGCTTTTTGCTCCAAATGAAGTTATTTTCGTAGAATTCCACTTATATTGACATGTTAGATGCTTTTTATGTTTTCATTTTTAAACAGAATGTAAGAGATGGGGGCATAGGTGGCCTGGCCTACTGGTCACTTCTGGGTTGGTGTTGCCAAGTCAAAGATTCGCCACAAGACGGTGATTGATGAGCCGGGGTCAGAATAGTTGTGAGAGCTAAAATCAGTAGGTAAGAGAGTCAGGGTCAGATTCAGGCTGGGATTGGAGACCGTAGGTTAGAAGTAGTTATCAGGCTGGAATCAGGAGGCAAGAGTCATGGTCGGAGTAAGGCTGGGGTCAGAGACTGAAGATCGGATAGCAAGGCAAGGTCAGGAGCCACCACAAACCAGAAGTCTGCATAGTTGTTCACACAAGTTCCTGGGGCACCTTCAAGGGTTAAATAGTGAGCATGGGCCAATCAGAAGGCACCAGAGTGCTGTTGCTCGCTCCTTTGGGCAGTGCTTCCTGTGGCACCTAATTTCCACAGTGCTCCTGGGGTGGGGCGCTGCATAGCCTCGCGGTTGTGATGTGGGAATGTCAGTTTCCGCAGAGTCTGCAGATCTTTATACAGGGTTCTGAATATCCATGGGTTGGTGGCATGAATTTATGCACGTACGCTGTGTGGTGAATGTTGTGCTGCTGAAGATAAGGGCCACTCGCGGTGGATTAATTCTACAACTGAAATGTATATTTTGTATGTTTTGTTTTGCATACATAACACTGAGAAATTTTCACTAAAGTATATTGAAAGGTCATTGTGTGGTAGCTTTTTGCTCGCATTCAGGATCCATTTTAAAAAGTCAGTTTAGTACAAATTAATATCCAGTGACAACCTTACTTAAGTAATACAGCATATGGACAGTATGATTACTGTATGGTGGATTGGCTTTCCAGTTAGTAGTAGTAGATATTTGTGAAAAATATGATAGCATAAAGAAAGAGACCTTATTTTAAGGCATATGCCCAAGAAGGTGGAGTTAAGATTGAGTGGTCATTTGGAATTTGGGTTGCGGGGGAGGGTGGGGGGAGGTGAGAGCTATTCAGCTAATACATTCCTTGAGCAGAGGCTTTTTGACTTAACATTTCCTGTATGCAGCCATCTCTAACAAAAAGCTTACCTTGAATTTCTGATTGTTAAGTTTTGCTATGCCTATGCACATCTGAGGAAAGAACCAGTCACAACTAAACAGCTTTGGACAAGCCAGTGCATAAACTTAGACACTACCAGTGTTTTAAGCTGATGTACTTTAATGGTTTCTGCAAATATAGGGTCTATGCTTCAACCCTTCTCATGAGTAGCTGCATTGTTGTCAATTGTACCCAATTAGTTCATTTTATTGTCCATTTATCATTGTATTATGGTCAATTCATATGCTATTTCATATACAATCAATGTATGCTAAATAGATTTAAATTGTAGGATTATAGAAGGTATAGGACTGATAAGTATTTAGGAGTTATGAGTGTGTATGAGCAGGGCCGGTGCAACCATTTAGGCAAACTAGGCGGCCGTCTAGGGCGCCTAGTGGTTGGAGGCGCCTAAAAGCCTGCTCAGGCGAGGAGGTGGAGTGGAAGTGAGCTGGGGCAGGGAGGGCCATCCGCAGTAACGGGGGGGGCGGCGCGCATAGGGGAACCGCTCCCCGCCCCAGATCACCTCCACTCTGCCTCCTCCGCTGAGCACACAGCCCCCGCTCTAAGTCTCCTCCAATCAGCGCTGCAAGCCTGCGAGGGGAGGAGAATTAGAGTGGCGCCGGCGTGCTCAGCGGAGGAGGCAGAGCCAAGGTGAGCTGGGGCGGGCTCCCCGGGCGGGGTTAGCTGCCACGGTGGGAGTCTCCCCAGGCGGGGTTAGCTGCCGCGGAGGGGGAGTAGCTGCTGCGGAGGGGGGGGCTCCCCGGGTGGGGGGCTGGGTGAGCTGCTGCGGGGGGGTGGGGTTAGCTGGGTGAGGGGGCGGCGCAAGGTGGAAGTTTCGCCTAGGGTGCGAAACTTCCTTGCACTGGCCCTGTGTACGAGGTATACAAGTAAAGCATGGTGGAATGCAAGGCCTACAGGCTGAGACTTGTGAGATGTTAGCTTAGTCATACTAGGCTTGACATGAGTGGTCACCTAGGAATAATCCTATGCCAGCAAGGTCTCAAGGTTATGGCATAAGATGTGCCAATCAGTGATTCATAGATTCATAGATTCTAGGACTGGAAGGGACCTCGAGAGGTCATCGAGTCCAGTCCCCTGCCCGCATGGCAGGACCAAATACTGTCTAGACCATCCCTGATAGACATTTATCTAACCTACTCTTAAATATCTCCAGAGATGGAGATTCCGCAACCTCCCTAGGCAATTTATTCCAGTGTTTAACCACCCTGACAGTTAGGAACTTCTTCCTAATGTCCAACCTAGACCTCCCTTGCTGCAGTTTAAGCCCATTGCTTCTTGTTCTATCCTTAGAGGCTAAGGTGAACAAGTTTTCTCCCTCCTCCTTATGACACCCTTTTAGATACCTGAAAACTGCTATCATGTCCCCTCAGTCTTCTCTTTTCCAAACTAAACAAACCCAATTCTTTCAGCCTTCCTTCATAGGTCATGTTCTCAAGACCTTTAATCATTCTTGTTGCTCTTCTCTGGACCCTTTCCAATTTCTCCACATCTTTCTTGAAATGCGGTGCCCAGAACTGGACACAATACTCCAGCTGATGTTATGGAAAAATGGACTGCAATAAATAAATAAATTAAATAAATTAAAGGAGATATCCTATCTCCTAGAACTGGAAGGGACCTTGAAAGGTCATCAAGTCCAGCCTCCTGCCTTCACTAGCAGGACCAAGTACTGATTTTGCCCCAGATCCCTAAGTGGCCACCTCAAGGATTGAACTCACAACCCTGGGTTTAGCAGGCCAATGCTCAAACCACTGAGCTATCCCTCCCCTTGTATTTTCCAAGACCACAAGACACCTGATGTTAATGTTTTTGAATGTCTGTCTTGACCACAGCATACATGTCATGTGTAGATTCTAATGAGAAGAAGAGTAACTATGAACAGCCTATGAAAAATGGAAATATTCATGGGGTGTGGAGGTAGTGATAAGGAAAAGAGTTGACACCTTCATGCATATGCATAAGATGTTAAGTGTAGTCAAAATTACAACAAAAAAGAGGGTTCCTTGGTTGGGTAAGAGTGGGAAGATGCAAGGAACAACTCCACAGGAAAGCCCAGCAGGAACCATCCATCTAGCAATGATCATCTATTGAGAGATCCATTGGACCCTATAATATCTTTGAGGATGTGAGTATAACTACAGTTATCATTACTGCATACATTTTGTAGGATTTCTATATTCCTGGGTAATTTTAACGTTATTGATTTAATACAACTCATAGTACAGATAAGACTTTGTACTTCTGATTGGGTCTGTGGTCATTATCCTTGGACTTCATGTCTTCATAGAGCCTCCAAGTTTGAGAAAAACACCAGAAGCAATTTCACTCCACTGAGCTTGAGACTGTAGCAACCGGAGCCAAACCCATGGTGGTATAATACAACATCATTACATTCACTCTAAATAAAATAAAAGGCTACACAATGTACGTTCCAAACAAAGAAAAGGTTGAGAGTACTGAGCGTGCATGAAAGGACAAGCTAGAGCAGCATTTTTGGGCTGGCGACCCCTTTGGACTTAAAAAAAAAATATTATGACCCCTCTACTAAGACTTGAAAAAGGTAAGGGGCTGAAGTCTCCTGAACCCTGCCACCTGAGCCCCACCGTATGGGGCTGGGGCTGAAGCTAGGGCCGCCAGAGGCCCATTTTGTGATGCTGGGGGTTGGGCTGGGGCTGAAGCTGACAGTGCCCTGCTGGGGCTGACGGCACCTCAGCCTCCCCGCTGCCCGGGGCTGAAGCATGTTGCTGGGCCCCCTGTGGTAATCCCCCCAAACCTGTCCCATGACCCCCAGGTTGAGAAACACTGATGTAAAGTGAAGCGCTGCTGAATCCAGGCTTAGCTCATACTTTACATCTGCATATAGACCCCAATGAATTTCCTACTTGAAAAATACTGGTCATATTACTGTGCCAGCAGAGCCTCTTATTTGGATAGATGCAGAGATAAATATGCTAAGGTGTGTGCTATGCTCCTATTGACTTAATGGGACTACTGACATAAAGCATTACTGACATGAGGATAGGCTGTAAGATTGAGCTCTTGACTTGAACCTTAGGGTTTGATGAGCTTTACAAAACAACCCAAGTTTGAAATTCTACTATAGAGTCTCATTCCCAATGGGAACAAATAGGGTGAGCCTCTTTAAATGAAACATAGCTGTACTAAATCTGCTCAGACCTTCCAGAACATTTACCATTTGGGTTGAGACTAATATGGACTATGTAATCCTAAAAGGAATATAACAGGGAACATTATGAACAACCATAAATAGGAATAAAGAGTCTAGTGTAGAAGTTGGAAGCTAACCTATACTGCAATATATGCTACATGTGCCTGCAATAAAATGTAGGCATTGCGATATTTCTAAGGTATGTGTAGGTCATATTTACTCATTAAAACAGTTTTAAAATCTTGATTTCTATTGGACCTTGAATTCGTTTAATCTTTTGCCTTGTGGGAGTGAGCCCTTTTGCTGGGCAGTACAATATGGTATTAAGATGGCAGCCTCATCTGAGAAAGAAGCTAGGCCCCTTTCACTGAGTGGAGATAGAAAGTGATGACTGCCATTCCTAAACACTGCTTTCAAACAATTGTATAAGATATATCATTTAGCTATCTATGTTGCTATAATAATGACTGTTCTTTTCCTTTTTCTGAAGACCCTGGGAGCTACATTGGCATGTTTATACTCCTTTCCGGTTAATTTCTTTAATTACTTGTTGTTCCACCTCCACTAATTTTTTACTCTATCTGTGCTGTTGGAGTTACTACAAGTGATGCCCTTGGGTTACTGCAACATTACAAATAAGAAGCTCCACAAGCATAATGATTGGAGCTGTTTTCTGCTGAGTTGGGCCTTACTCTTCGTGGGAATCTCAAATTCTCCCAAGTAGCTGAAAGGTAACAAGAAGATTCCTTTAACCGAAGTGTTACATGAAAATATTTTTAATTGTACATGCTCCACAGATCCAGTGACTTGCCTGATTATTTGGTTGGTCTGATGCTTTTTTTGGTGTGTGTGTGTGTGTGGGGGTGGGGGTGAAGCTTCAATGGTTCTATTGAGATTTCAGAATTATTACAACCAATTAGAACCTTCTTAAGATGTCCACTCTGTGGACTGTAAGTGTGAGAGGAGTCTGCATGGGAGAAGAAGAAAGTAGAGGGAAAGGCTAGAAGACAGTAAGAAGTTATCTGGTGGAGGGAACCTGTTGGGTGGAGAAGTGGTGAGCCTATTTACTCTACTAGATTGTAGGGGAAACTAGAAGACAGTAGCAAGAAAGTGCTGTGCACCAATGGTAGTTTGACTAGCTCCTTAAAGCAATGATTGTTTGTTTATGCAGATCAGGATTGTAACTATCTAGATGGAGAGTGTGATGTTCCCCTGGTGTTATCTGGACCTGTGATCTGCTAGGTCCTCCAATCCTCGACTCTGGGAGCCAGCCTTACCCTGCTCTGCTGTGAGAACTCCCACTCCTGGGCTGGTCACGCACAGTCTCTAACATGTAAGTTGCTTGGATTTTGCAACCAAATTACACTAGCCAATATCTCCGGTACCAGACACAACCCTAGGAACCTCCGTCTTACAGTGTCCAGTTGTGCCCGCTGGACGCTGCAAGCTTATATGAGTTCATCAATTTAACAAAGAAATTGATATGTACCAGGCTTGTTATCCCAAGGGGAGTCTCTGACACGCTTCAAATCAAATGCACTGCATCGGGTAGAATAAACAAATAAATTTTTTAACTACACAGATAGATTTTAAGTGATTATAAGTCAAAGCGCAACAAAGCAAAATGCATTCTAAGCTGGTCTTAACACTCTCATTACCCTTAGAAACTTAGATGCTTCTCACCACAGGCTGGCTGGTTGCCCCTCACCCAGGCTCTCCCCTTTGATTAGCGCTTCAGGCGCTTGGTGGTGATGTCTGTAGATGGAGGAGGAAGAGCATGGCAAATGTCTCTCCCTTTTATCATGTTCTTTCTTCCCTCTTGGCTTTGTCCCCAACCCTTCAGGGTCAGGTGAGCATTACCTCATCGTAGTCCCTGACTGACCAAGGGAAGGGGGGTGACCCACTCGAGAGTCCAACAGATCCTTTGTTGCTGCCTAGGCCAGTGTCCTTTGTTCCTGTGAGGCTGGGTTTGCCCCATACATGCCCCGATGAGGAGTGAACTGCCCCTTTGTTCCTGGAGAGTTTTGCCTGGGCTTGTTTTAAGCCACGAGGACACATTTTCAGCCTCATAACTATATACCTGATATTACAACCTATAACTTTACTATAACAGTGCTCAGTGCATCATGAGCCTTCCGAAGACACCTAACATGACAAACTTTGCATTGGATACCACACAATCATATTATAAGGATGAACATGGGGGTGCTGGGTGTTCCCCTGAGATACAGAGTGTCACAGAGAGGAGAGTTGATGGTAACGTTTTAGCCTCCTACTCATGGTACCTTCAGCCACATTCCTCATGGTAACTCCCCAAACCTATGTTTTAATAGCTTTAAAAAAAAAGCCAACTAACTGCTGTTGTTAGGCAGGAGTTGTATTTTATATAATGCAATGCAAAATAAAAATACAAGTTTTATTAAATTTTGGGGACCTGATTTTGATCGATCTGTTGTGAAGGCCAAGACCATAACAGGATTCAAAAAAGAACTAGATAAGTTCATAGAGGATAGGTCCATCAGTGGCTATTAGCCAAGATTGGCAGGAATGGTGTCCCTAGCCTCTGTTTGCCAGAAGATGGGAATGACCGACAGGGAGTGGATCACTTGATGATTACCTGTTCTGTTCATTCCCTCTGGGGCACCTGGCACTGGCCACTGTCAGAAGACAGGATACTGGGCTAGATGGACCTTTGGTCTGACCCAGTAGGGCCATTCTTATGTTCTTATGAACTTGTAATAGCTTTATACTGATATGATGACATTGATTCCAGTGGAGATTCTTTTCACTTGCATGGGTGTAGGTGAAAAATTGGCATCAGGGTCACTAAGAAAAATAAGAAAAAACAACACAAAGTTTTCAGCTCATGCTGGCAGCATGCAGCTGGATAAATGTGCTAACTAGAGCCAAAGCACAGAGACTCTGATTTATTTTGTTTAACATGCTCCTCTGAGGTTTTTAAGTGGTTTAGGTTATTGCAGAATTGACTCAGATAGCACTAATTTCTGTAATAGAATTATATGCTTTTAGGTTCTTTTTAGACTAATTTTTTCAATTGGATACTACAAATTCAGATATAAGAAATAATAATACAATCCCCCCTCCCTCCCCCCCCGTGAAATCTATGTATTGCTCACATTCGGTATTCAAGATTTGGCCAGTGCCTTTAAGAAACTGAATGGATCACTCCCTGAACTGACCTCCGCAATAATATGACTGCTGCAGTAATGGGAGTCCCATATTACTCATATGTGTAAACCACCAAAGAATAAAGGGGTTTCTTTCTGCCAAACATGTACACTAAGTTTCCTTTTTAGTGGGACTTGAAGCAGAAAAGTAATGACACTTTGGCTGCTTGTCTCTTTATCTGGTTGCGTCATCGGCTGCAGCTTAAAATAATAATTGAACAGCAGCCAAATTGAAAACAAAAATGCTTCTTGTTACCAAAAAAAAAAAAAAAAAAAAAAAAAAAAAAAAAAAAAAAAAAAAAAAACCCACCACCAAACAAGTGAAGACCAAAAGCTGTGAACAAGATGCCTGCCCTGCAAAAAGGGCTGCTACAAGGAAGGGAAGAAAATAGAACTTCAGTTTCTGTGTGATGTGCAACAGATAATCTCTTAACAAGTGGATCCCACACATTTTGCCCTCTATGGTACATATTTATTAGGAAAAAATGTGCGCTCTTACCTTGAAATAACTAACACAAGATGCAATCTTAGTGAAGACAAGGCAGTTTGTAGTTTTCACACTTGTTAGCTGGGCATGGTAAAGACCAGAGGGGAGCCCTAGGTTTGAGTTTGACCTGCTAACATGTAAAAACTACAAACTGCCTTGTCTTCACTAGGATTTTACCGCCTGTCATTTACATGTTAGCGAATGTGAAGTGAGAACACAACTTTTTTCCTAGGGAAGACAAGGCCTTAGACATTTCTTAAAGTACCAATTTTTAAACAAATTTCAACTCAGATTTATTTAACGGATTTATTAGTAAAGTCTCAGAATATCCTGGCTCCAAAAAACAAATGCCATAATTTTTAGGAGATACACTGTAGTGTGAATATGTTATGTATGCTACAAAAATATACCAGATGGGCAATGTGTGGTCCGCAGACACATACTTTGTATTACCCAAGTGCACTGGGCTATATCGTCAATAGAAATCAGTATTTTTTAGGAACAGAATATAAATACTCCCAGCAAGTGCAATGAATATATGTTTGCTTGCCAAGTGCTATCGCCTCTCTCCAGCAGTGCCAATCTACCGATAAGTGTAGACCTGGCCACAGAAGAATTGACAGTCCTGTCACCAGACCAGATCCATATAACAGAAGAGTGTGCTGTCTGATAAGAGCAAGGACATGAGGTGTGGATGTGACGCTGAAAAGAGGATCCTGATGGGAGTGGGGGGAAATTTACTGATTGTGGTACACATTGGGACAAATGACGCCACTAGATTCCAGCTGGAATGGATCAAGGGCGACTACACTCAGCTGAGTAAGACACTTAAAGAAGTGGAAGTTCAGGTGATTTTCAGCAGAGTACTTCAGGTCCCTAGGGAAGGAGGGACAAGATAAAAATCATCAGATGGCTCAAGGATTGGTGCTATGAGGAAGGTTTGGGGATGATCAACCATTGTGGGAGGCATTCACAGAAAAAATATTTTTCTCAACTGATGGACTCCACTTGATTACCTGGGGTATTAACCTTGTGGGATCAAGGCTGATAAGGGCTTTAAACTAGGAGATGAGGGGAGAAGGTTGGGAGAGACTCATGAAATCTCACATCAGACTTCAGTATAGGAGGAGGAAAACAGCTAAATGAAAATATAGTAAGGGATAATGGAGCATCACAAGATAAGAATATGGGCAGCAAGGAGAAAGAAAATACAAATATTGATTGGTGTGTTGTCAGATCAGTGTTGTAGTTAGTGAAAGGACTATATCTAGCTCAGCTAGAAACCTGGGTGAGGTCCGAGGGAAACAACTAAAATGCTTCTACACAAATGCAAGGAGTCTGGGCAATGAAGAGGAGGAACTGGAGCTACTGGTGCAGGATGTCAAACCAGATATTATAGGGATTTCAGAAACATGTTAAAATAGCACTCATGACTGGAGTACAAGTATTGAAGGGTATGTGTAGGAGAAAGAGGAATAAAAATAAAGGTGATGGGGTGGTGTTGTACATTAAAGAAGCAGTAAACTAAAGCTATATGAAGTGATATAGTATGTTCAAAACAGAATCTGTTTGGGTCAAAATCACTTTGGGGAAGAATTGTGAAAGAGGTTCTATTGGGATTGTGTTAAGGGTCTGGGGGGGGGTGTCTCAGACTGAGGTATAGATAGAGATTGCTAATATTATTAGAGGGAGAAATACTCATTTTGGGAGACTTTAACTTCCCAGATATAGATTGGAGAATAAATGCTAATACTGGTAGGTGTCAGGGACCCAGGTTTCAAACCCTGGTCCACAGAACTCTTAGGAGCCAGTAAGTTCCAACCTGCCCTTCAGTGACCTGTAAAGAGTTTTCAGAACTAGAAGCTGAACTCCAACAGAGGACCCCAGTCCTGGAATCTGATTGACAGAACTCTGAGGGTCCTGACTGGTTCCCTACTTGTATTTAAACCAAGTTCAGGAGCTGGAAGTTATCCATGCAACTGGGTTTCCTACTGCCTGAATCTGATTTCTTGGTAATCGTGACCATTCCTGCCTCCTAACACCTGACTCTCCAATTCTGATCTCCTGGTATTTGACCTGGCCTGGCTTCCAGCTCCCATTCCTACCACTAAGTCAGTCCATCCACATCCTGGTCATGACAACAGAGCCACTTATTCTTGGATGTGATAGATGACAGCTTTCTTCATCAAACTGTCACCAAGCCAACAAAAGGTGGTGTAGTTTTAGACTTGGTTTTAGTAAAGAGTGAGGACATCCTAGAAAAGCTGGTTGTAGGAAATAGCCTTGGATTGAGTACTCATGAGTTGATTCCATTTAAATTAAATAGAAGGATAATCACAACCAGGTAGTCAACTGTGATTTTTGATTTCGAGAGGGCAGACTTCAGGAAATTGAGGGAATTAGTTAAAGAAGTCAACTGGACTGAAGAACTCAAAGACTTAAACACAAAGCAGGCTTGCAATTTCTTCAAATCAGCTGTACAAAAACTAGCTGAAATTTGCATTCCAAGCAAAATGAGAAAAACTTATTGGGAAAGGCTCCAGATCCAGCTGGACGAATAACCACCTCCAAAAGATTATTAGAAGGAAGCAGAGAGCCTATAGGAAATTGAAAAAGGGATTGATTAGCAAAGAAGGCTACATTGTGGATGTTAGAAAATGTCGGAAGAAAGTGAGAATTGCTAAAGTCAAGCTGAATTAGCTCTTGCCAAGGGAATTAAAATAATAAGGTTTTTTTTTAGTTCTATAAATTCAAAGAGAATAAGGAAAAATGAGCTTGGGCTGCTATGCAGTGTGGCTGGGAAGGAGAAGTATTAAAGCACAGTGATATTGAGATTAGGCACTGACTGGGTTCTCTCTGTCCTCTTCACATAGTGCCAGTTTCACTAACACTGCCCTCTAATATCTACACAGCAATGTCAGCCTAGAGTTAGTGGGATTCAAGCCAGCTGACCCGTGTCAGGGAACCCTGGGCTTGATCATCTACACTGCATTTTAATCCTAGGTTAAGGAATTTCTGACCCATGCTCGAACCTAGGGCTCTGGTGTCCACACTAGTGCATAGGCCCGAGTCAAAGCAACCCTGTTCCAGAGTGCTTAGTGCCCCCCACTCCCAGTACACCTTGGCTGCTTTGCATTGTTCTGGAGATGCAAAGCAGCTGTACACTCCCCTTAAATGCCAGTGCAGTCTGGATGCTTTGTGCTGCTCCTTTGTACCAGTGAACCTGCCCTTAAAATTTAACGCTACGTGGAGGGGAAAAAAGCAAACAAAAACAACCTCTAATGTGTGCTTAAAAATCAGCTGAGTTTAATCAGGGACACCAAACTCCAAGATGTATTAATTACAACCATCAGATTATTGCATAGTATCAGCATAGGGCAAAATTAAAGTTGCTTGGGTGCTTTAACTGTATATTTCCACACCTTAATGTGCGTGGATTTTTGTTTTTTAAGTGTAACCTTAGCTCTGGATTTATAATATTTGATTTTGGGATAATTACTACATCCCTGTAATTTCTTTACCCTTTTATTACTCATATGTATGCTCTATCTTAACTCCATCTTAACATTTGTTTTTTGCCTTTGATTTTCTTTAATACAAAAGGTAAACTGATAACACTGTGCACCATTCAGTAGACTCAAAGGTCTGCCCGGACTAAGAACACAAAAACTAGCCTCCGTAATAACAATACTCATCAACAAACCCTGACATCAATCAAATGCCTGAGAAAAAATGTGGACTTTGCAGTTTGCCCAACAGACTAACAGATCTGGGGCTCTGGTAACTGAAGAGGGTTAGGGAAACAAACTTTTATCTTGGCTTTTGGTTTTTCTGTAACTCAGAAATAATCAAATTGATCCCAAAATTGTATTAAAAATATTTTGGGGGTGCTTACATACAACCACCCACTGGCATCAGCAGGGATCAAATTTGGGAGCTTCAGCACCTGTGTAACTTGAGCTGCTACAAAGCTTATTTATGGGGAGAGTAACCAGCTAGATGATTGCTGGGTCTGGCCACTAGAGGGAGATATGGTCAATCAGACTAGGTAGTTTATTGCACAGGTATTGTGTAACCAAGCGTAAATTTTTATGCTAGAATTGCGATGCCCCCGCAAAATGTGGGGCTTGAGGAATGTTTCTATTTTTGTTGGGTACATGTTGCCAAACGGAAAGATGTGGAGTTTGCTTTCATTGAGATTCTTTTCTATATTATTTTTTGGTTTGGAAGATGACTAAATGTAGACATCCAAGTTCAAAGTATTTGCCCTTTTTGACATGATAAAGGTCACTGTCAGGAGCTAGGATTAATCCTTTGCTTAATCCCTATATCAGGGATGGGCAACTGGTGGCCCAGAGTGTATATCTAGCCCACCAGATAACTTTACCTATCCCGAGCTGTAGCGGGCCAAGTCATCTGGCAGCACCAAGACCAGGAAGTGGGAGGGGCAGAGCAGGGGTGTGGTGGGCAGAGGGCTGCACCTGCATGCAGATGCTTGCTGACGTGACGTGGTGAAAGCAAATGGGCTGGAGCAAGAAGCCAGGCCCAGCCCTGTGGGAAGAATCCGCTGCTGCAGCGTGAATGTGGGGTGGGCTCACTCTCCAACTACCCCACCCGGTGGGACCTCCTATCTCCACTACCCCAGGGGGCAAGACTATACAGTCCTCCTCACCCTGCACAGCACACCCCCTTGGAGTAGGACCTCACACCTCCCCATATCGCACCCACCAGCCCTCCAAACGTTTTAGTGGATTTTGTGGCCCTCTAGTACCTTAAAATTGCCCAACCTTGCCCGAGGCCATTCTGTGCTTCATACTGTTGAGGGGGGCCCTTACTTGTGACCAGAAGACAGGATTGATACTCCACAGAGACATTGGATCCAATGCAGTCAGTCAGCTGGTAGAGAGCATGTAGAAGTTTTGATGCCATCAGCTATAGCCTGGGCAGCACTGGTTCCTATAATAGATTTGGGCGTCTTCCTGAAAACCAAGAGGCCTATGTTTTTTTTCTCACAACCTAAAGGTCAGTACTGTGGCTTGGGGAGGAACGGCAAATAACCCATGATCATTAAGACAAGTCTGATCCCAGCTTTCAACCCTCTTATATTTTTGAAAGGAAAGGAAAGGAAAAGAAGACATACTGTTTATTTAGAAACTGAGATTCTCCTTTACATTTGTAGGTCTCTGAATTTACGAGGGCAGGGGTGGGAGAGGGGCTGGCTGTAAGCTTTGCAGACCTGCGAAAGCTGGCTCTGTGCTGAAGGCCCTTGCAGAGAAGACAATGGTACCTGAGGAGAGAGAACCTAAACATCTGTCTCTCCCCTCCCGTCGCTGCTGCAGCCAAGCATGCACTGATAAATTCAAATTACAGTAGACGATCAGCAGTGAGCCACTAATGGGATAACTTACATCTCCCTTCATTCACTTTATGCAGCTGATGTTGAAGCAAGTGATGAGACAATGCAGCCCAAACCAAACCAAAACAAAAACCCACCACCACCCAAAGCAAAACCCTGAAACCACACACCCAGGAAAAGTGGGGTAGAAAGGGCTAAATTAAATAAAAGTTAAATCAAGGCTGAGAAACAGACCTAACACCTCTACTGCACATACCAAAATCTCCTCTATATTATCTGGATTTTTGAAAGCACTAGAATAGCATGTTGACTTTAATGCAACATTGTTTCGACGCTGTTCATTTTCATAGTTAGTCACATCACAGAAAAGCTAAGGGGGTGTCAATCACACGTGGTGCATCTGCCTGGGAAAGAGCTCCCTTCACAGTTACATCTGTCAGCATACACTCCTTATTTATTATATTTTTAGTAAGGCATGCTATCTTGTTCATGTGTGAGAAACTGTAATGCATCTTTCACATTTAAAGTGCCCTCTGAAGCTTTCTGCTTCACAACCTCCTACCTACTTTCACTGTTACCACTAAATTTTTTATACGTCTTGAGCATCTCTGAAAGAATTGCAAATTCCAGATAGAACATGATTAATTTAACACTGTCGTCTCCTACAATATAGTGTACAGCCGTCCATCCTTCTGCAGCAGTGCTACATCTTATCTCGGCTCTTAGTGAAAAAGTAAATTAAGGCAAAGGCTCAAGTCGGTCATGTGTGCTCCTTTTAAAATTAATTTTTACTGACAGTCACAGAGTCAAAAGCATGTAGTTGCATTATGAAAGGCAGAACAGAGATTAAAATGTGTATTTTTGTTATTCCAGGAAAGAGACTCTGTTGTTGCTCCTTCTACATTAGTCAGTTTCCCCAAGGAATCCACATTCTTCATTATTTGGGCGAGTAAAAGTCAAAACACAGGTCTCTTTTTCCACTTGCTAAAGAATTCTGCTTCTTACTTTGTTTAGCTCTTTACACATCTCCCCTGTGTTTTCAGTAGCAATGTTTTCTCTTATGGGGGGAGGAAAAGGAGGAAGGGAAGTGGTACATTTCCTATATCATGGGCCTGATTCGCCAATATATTACATCTTTTTTGCCAGTGCAACTTGGTCAGAAAGCTGGTGCAAAGCAGGGTAGACTCAGTTCCTGTAAGCCCTTGTTTACCACTCTACAAAGCAGAACTGCCTATGTTGGCCATATTCTAGACTGGCCAGTTTCAGCTAAGGCTGTTGAAATAGGCCAACAATCTTGAATTCAGAGACTGATTCAGAAGCAGTTTCAGGGTAACTGTACCTTTGAGTCTCTCCATGATGAGGTCTAAGAATGCCCATTGAGGTCTTAGGCCTCTAGCCTTCACCTCTTTGTGGGCAAGGACCCATGTCCCTTCTCTCTTAAGATTGGGGTTTTAGGCTGCAGTTCAATGTGATAGCCTCAGCAAGCCAGTCTGCTCAAGGGCCAGCACCTACGCTTTGCTTTCTCTCTCAGGACAATGACAAGTGATTTACCAGTGACCACCTGCTCTTTCTCAGCAGACTACATCTATTCAGGATAAAAAGCATACAGTGAAAACACATAAAAAGGCAATAAAAGGATCTACACTTTTACTTAACATACCCATCAACCTTATGGGACCCTGGCAAGCCAACATACTTCCAGCCCTTCAGCGAGGGTTGCCCTCACCCCCTTAAACCAAAGGTTATGTCATTTGGCTGGATCAGAAAGAAGGCCCTGAATCTGTTTTAAACTCAGCATTTTGGGGCATAAAATTATTTCTGATGGCTGGTCTATACTGGGGGGGGAGGGGGATCGATCTAAGATATGGGTAGTGTAGACGTGGCCTTTGTCTTGACTCTTCTCTGGGCTGCCTTAATTCAGTATATGCTAACCACCATCTCTCTGGTGCTTTAACAAGCCCAGGATCTGTAGTAGTCACCCCCCAGGGTGCCATATGAACGCCTGTTCTCACTTTCAGGTGACATTGTAAACAAGAAGTGGGCAGCATTATCTCCTGCAAATGTAAACAAACTTGTTTGTCTTAGTGATTGGCTGAACAAGAAGTAGGACTGAGTGGACTTTCTAGGCTCTAAAGTTTTACATTGTTTTATTTTTGAATGCAGTTTTTTTTGTACATTCTACATTTGTAAGTTCAACTTTCATGATAAAGAGATTGCACTACAGGACTTGTATTAGGTGAATTGAAATATACTATTTCTTTTGTTTTTTACAATGCAAATATTTGTAATCAAAAATAAATATAAAGTGAGCACTGTACACTTTACTTGTGTTGTAATTGAAATAAAAATATTTGAAAATTTAGAAAACATCCAAAATAAATTTAAATAAATGGTTTTCTATTATTGTTTAACAGCACGATTAATCACAATTAATTTTTTAATGGCTTGACAGCCCTAATTGCAAGGATTCCAAGAAGACTGGTCTTGAAGAAGTTTCTTGAGGAAAGGAGGCTTGGAAGGTTCTTGGTGCACATAGTGGCAAGGAGGCTATTTCAGGCATTTTAGGCAGCTAAATAAAGCACAAAGGTGAGACTGGGAGAAGAAGGAAAGTGCAGTAATAAAGGCCAGTTTTGAGGGGGATGCTCTGTATAAAGGGTTTGCTTAGAAGTAGCCACTAAGAAAATAGAGCAGAGACCTTTATCTCTGTACCTTCTGTTGTCTTGAGTGGGAACTCCACACACAGAAGCCCTGCAGGATTAGGCCCCAAAAGAAGAAATAACTTGTGTCCAATAAAAATATATTGCAAAGATTTCAATGTGTAGATATGGGTGTGGCCAAACTCAAATGGGGATTCATACACCAGTAGAAAGTGGCATGTTGCTCCTGGGGCGTGGAAAATGAAAAACACTGAGGCTAAGACAGACTAACTTGGCAAAGGAAGTGAGACACTTTAACCAGTGATCCTTGGGAATTCTCCAAACGACAATTCCTTGTCAAGGGGTAAGGTCTTGTGACACAAAAAGACTGCTTTCGTTGCAAAGATAACTCCCTGAATGGCCGATCTAGAATTTTAATAACTTCAAGCCACAATTTTTGATACAAAAGCATGACATTAGATTTGACTGGAAAATGCTGGTTGTTTTTCATGAGGAATTTTGATGTTTTTTCTTTTATTCAAAATTTCCTGCAAAATGACTTTGTTTTTTTTTATGAAAAACCAAGTCTGAAAACTGAAAAGAATAAAAAAAGTTCATAGTCCGAAGTGGCATCATTTTTTTTATTATCTAGTTCAGAAGTATTTGAGACACAAGCTTTTAAAGTGCAATGATATTAATGTATTATAATGTATTATAGATGTATTATAATCTTCATGTTGTACCAGGTATGATATTATTTAGTGCTTTGAAAACATTAGGCCAGATTCTTAGCTCCATGGAATTTCATGGAGCAACTTTGATTTACATCAGTTAAGAATCTAGTCCATTAACCGTTATCACCCTTGTGAGGGAGGTGATATTCTTCTCATTTTAAAGATGAAGAAACTGAGGGTGAGAGGTTAAGTGACTTGCCCAAAGCCACAGAGTGTTGGGATTATAGATGGAATTTAGGACAGCTGGCTTTCAGTCTTCTGGTTTGACCACTAGACACAAAGGTAAGATTTTCAAAAGCACTTAAGTCTCATACCGCACATAGCAACCTAAAGGCTTGTCTACATGGGAGGAAATTGACATACAAAACTATGTTGGAATAATTATTCTGGTATAGCTATGCCAGTATAACCCCCCATGCGGACTCTATTCCAGAATAAAAGTGACATTATTCTGGTACTAATTACAATGGAATAATGTCACTTTTATTCTGGATAAGTATGTCCACATCAGGAGTTACGCCAGCCTAGATACAATGTTATAATTACTGTACTTCAGCTTTGCACATCACTTTCCCCGTGTAAACAAGCCCTGAATCTCATTGAAAGTCAATGAGCTTTAGGATCCTAAGTCGTTTAGGCACTTGTGAAAATTTTACCCCATATCTCTTAAACTCAGTACAGAGAGTTATGTGCACCAAGCCATATATAAAAAAGTTGTAATTCTATCAGAGTTTGTGATAAAGAAAATGGGCGAGAGAAAAAAACTCCGCCGGGATTTAAATATCTCTCAGCTGAACTTTCAAAAGAATGAAATATATACATTAAAATAAACTGCTGCCATAAGCAAGCACGATAGAGACTTCTGCCAGGGTACCAAATTCATCTTTAAATGGCTTTCTACAACCCCTGTCTCTATCCCTATTCTTCTCTCATGGTAAACAACTAGATAAGAGGAAATATTGCTGGGTTACCCACTGATTTTTGTTTCTATGTCCCATAAAGAAAATGCTATAAATGACAAATTGTCTAGAGTGAATTAAGAGTCGCATTTGCACATTTTCCTGCTTGGTGGGGTTCATATTGTTTCTTTAGGAATAAGCTATCAGTTTTTAACACTCCCTTTCCCTTATTCCCCAAGCACTGCATCACTTGCCTTCACACTTTCTCCTGTTTTATCTTTGCAAGAGAGGGGGTAAGTTAATTTTGCTCCAGGGATAGAGATGTGTAGGAAGCAACATTTCCAAACTTCTAGTTAGTGGCTGGGGAAACTAAGGGATCCTCTTTGTCCCAGGATTAAAGGACTGAACAATGTCTGCGGGTTTCTGGCTTACTATATCTTGTACCTAAAGTCTATCATTGAAAATATTGGCACCAAATATATTGCTTTTAAGATCTTGAGACACTGGAAGATTCCCCCCCACACACCTGAATCCACATGCAGATCTTCTACTGTCCAGGTGGAAGGGAAGTATATCTCAAGTGCAAATGGTATCTACATTTATTTTGGTGAAGTTCTATGGCCTGTGTTATACAGGAGGCCAGACTAGATGATCACAATAGTCCCTTCTAGCCTTGGAATCAATGAATCTAAATTATCTCTTGGGTACCATTTACCCTACTCCTTGGAGAGAGCTATTCTGACACGTTCCATGTAGCTAGGCACAAAGGCAATGGGGAGATGGTGCAGAGGCAGAGGGACTCTCCATAGATTTTCCTAGTGTCCATCAGCTCCCCTGAACCCTGTGGGCTAATCCCCTTCCTGTTCCCACCACCTGAGAGAACAATCTGGTGAGAATTTTGCAAGAGCAACTTTGGTAGTTTCCTGTTCCCAGGTTGGGCCTCTCTATGTTAGGGACCAATCTGGTTCATTTCTTCCCTTTCAGTATTCACTTTTGCTGGGTTATGTCATCGGTGTCCATAGGCTGAAAATCAGAGATGGGCCTGAACCAAACACTCGGGTCTAAACCCTTCTGAACTTTGCAATTTCTGAAACCTAGATCCACATCTGGGGCTCGTGCCCATCTCTGTGAGGTCAGGCACCCATGGAGAATCAGGTTGTGCCACTGAGACAGAGATATGCATTGTGGGTGCATTGAAGAATTGCTTGTGATGGATTCTGCCCTAGGCATAATATCGCCCAACATGCAGGGGAATGTGCATGGTGCACTATCCATTAGAAAGGTATGCAGCATGCACCTTCCTCTGTGGCTGACTTCACCTGGATGGTGCAGGAAGGGCAGTGGGGCCATGGCATCATCATCTCCTCCCTTTCCCCCCCCACTTTCTTTATGTTGGCTAGTAGCTGGGGAGGGGTTGTAAGAAGGAGAAATCCTTACCCCTTGCGCCGTGTTCTGCCCATCCCTGGGTCCACCTTCACAAGGACCAGGCACATCCTGGTCCAAAATGTCAAGCATGGGTATTAAGGGTAAGTGATCAAGATACCCACAGTTTATCTGGAATGGCAGAGGGGGACTTGTTTGGTTGCATTCATATCACTAAGACAGTGACACTCACATGAGGTACCTTCCTCCCAATCTGTCTAAAGTATTAAAAAAATTAATATGGAGATGATATTGCTTGGCTCATATTTTAAAAATGAATCTGTAGGTAATAGCTTTCAGCTTGCCACTGAGGGAATGCAGGAATCCTGAGAGGAAACTCAAACCATAAAAGTAGGAACTGTGCCACGAGATGGTGCCTTCTCTGGAAATGAATCCATTATTGCCGAAGCAGCCGCTGATAGCCCTCATCACATTACAACTAACAAAATGCTAAGTAAAGTACCAGCCAATGATTGTGATGACATTTTCAGTCTGCCCTGTGGTTGAGGGATAGTGTGTGCCCTTAGGCACCATCATTAGAAGGTGGCGGTAGGTGTCAAGCTGCAGCCAGAGACCCCAGGACAAATGGGGGCTGACATCACCAGAGTTCCTCCTGGGCAGCATGGGCTAGCACGGCAGCTATGCCACGTTTCGAAAGGGTGCGAAGTGCTCCCTGCTGCATGAGCTCAGCTGGTGGGTAATTACTGTTGTTTGTGTTACAGGAGTGTCTAGAGGTCTCATTGTGCTAGGCTCTATATGGGTGTCCTGCAAATCAGTCCCTGTCTTGAAGAGCTTACTATCTCCAGGCTAATAAGGAAGCAACTGGTGGGTGAACCAATGGATAGATATGGGAAATGGTGAGGTAGCCGTGTTTTCACATAAACTAGCTGCACAATGTAGCTTGCCACCTGCCTAGCTGTGATAAACTGGCATTGTTCTGTACGCATCACAGCGGGCTGAGTCTTACTAAGGGAGTTGAAGAATGATAAGGTGGTGGCTTTGCAGACTTCGATGGGGAGTTTTGTATTTCTAAGGGTGGTAGTGGCACTCCTTTAACTCCAGTGGTAGAACCAATGCTTTTGGTACTGAAGTTCCTGCATTTAAACCTGCTGGTGATCCATGGATGGGGCCATTGTATTTAATAACTGGTGCTTATGCTAATACTTATAACACTTGGTTTGTGCTACTGAAAGTGTTATTTGATGTCTCAAAAGTCATCACAATTTGTTGTAATTGCTCCATAAAAATAATGAAAAAACCCAGGGCAGGGATTGTCTCTTTTCTGTGTTGGTACAGCACCCAGCATGATGGGGTCCCGAGCCCTACCGAGGCCTTTGAGTGCTATCATAATACAGAGTTTTCCTACTAATACTAACGTAGATGAGGACATAACTGGATATTACTACAGTACATTCATCTCCCTTTTCCTTTAGAAAGAAGGAAGACTGAAACAGAGGAGTCTATGAGCAGTAAGCCCTGTGCTTGTGGGTTCAGTTCTGCCCCTCCTTCTGAAGGGTCTGCAAAGCCAGAGATTCCTTTTGGCCACTGATCACTAAAGAAGTTGCCTGGTGCTGTTTTAGCAGGTGAGTTCCTTGAGCCAAACTCACTGCTGGTGTAAATGGGTTCAACTCCATTGACTTCAGTGGAATTGTGTTCACTTATGCCAGCAGTAAATTAGGCCTCTTGTGTCCTATCTGAGGAATCTTCCAGCGGGTAATTACCCTATGATCACCTGGCAATTGCTTGTTGGTAAATGCGTTTCTTCATAGGATCTCAAAATATGGAAATGGGATAACATTTGTGGTAGCAGTGCAATTTGATATCTAAATCCCTACATTTTTAAATCATTCATGAAAGATTATATATTGTAGATTTTTTTTAAACCGTAGAGGTTGAATTGGTAGCTCTTCAGATGGCTGTAGATTTTCAGGATGGGACAGGTTTAGCTGTTTAAACATAAAATACCAAGTACCCTTCCACAAGGAAATGTTCTGCATTTGAAAGAGAACTCTGTGCCCTGGACTGTTTGCTTTAGTTCTTCCTTTGGGAAGATTGACTTTGAAAACTCCCCTTGGTGTCGGTCATGTCTAGTGTTTGAGGGGAGCAGTACTGTGTGTAAAAAATCCTTTTCTGTGGCGGTAGGCCTCAGGCTGCATTAATATAATAGTTTAGGAGCTAAATCTTCCAGGAATTGTTACAAGTTAATTTGTATTGCCCAGAGCAAGAAGAGCTGGGAGAGGGAGGTGCATGCTTAATACCTATCTGAGTGAGAGCTGATCCAGTTGTGACAGATGTTGGAAAAGAACTACTGCATTAGACCGACCTCATCACTAACGCACAAGGCTAGATTCACAAAGAGATTTAGGTGCCTATCTGTTTCCTTAGATGCTTAAGTTCAAAATCTAGATCTTCAAAACCCACCCATTCAGCTGCTGACTAATCCTGTGATTCCTAAAGGTCCTAGGTGCTTGAATTTCCATCAGTGGGCATATGCACAGCTGCATAAATCCTGATCCCTGGCACCTAACTTTCACCACAGTGGTATCTTCAAGTTAGGTGTCCTGTGGGCCCCAATCCAGTAGGCATGCTCAGAGTACAACTACAGGATCAAGCCTCACATAAAATACAACCAGAGGAGGTGGTGGTGTTGCTGTGTCCCTGGTAACCTTTATGCCCCGTGGTTAGAACACTCACTCAGGATGTGTGTGAGACGCGGGCAGGCCAGATGCCAGCTCATGCCTAGGCCCATAAGCCTCACTGAACACTGACAAATGCGTGGCTAGAAACCAGTGTGGCTCAGCTGTCTGTTAGAATTGTTAATGTAGGTATTAGATTTTAATCCATGTATTATATTTTAGGTTGTTATTTGTAAAATAGATATTAGATTTTAATCCTTTTGTCCATTCAGCACATTTCTTTATAATCCCCACGTGATAGTTGGATTATGCCCTAAAACATAAAGATTTCTATAACCATAAGAACATAACTGCTATATTGGGTCACACCAATGGTCCATCTAGCCTAGTATCCTGTCTCTGACAGTAGCCAGTAGCAGAGCTTCAGGGCCAGCAAACAAAACAGGGAAGTTGGCATGATCCACCCATGTCTTCCCCTCTCAGCTACTGGTAGTCAGAGATTTAGGGTCACCCCGAACATGGGGTTGCATCCCTCACTATCTCGGCTAATAGCCATTGATGGACCTATTCTCCATGAACTCATTTAGTTCTTTTTTGAACCCATTTATATTTTTGTCCCATGTCAATGAGTTCTACAAGTTAATTGTGCATTATGTGAAAAAACTACCTGCTGCTGGGTGACCAGTGGTTTTGTGGGACCAATGGGAAAGGATAAATAACACTTCTCTATGTACTTTTTCCACACCTCTCATGACTTTGTAGACCTCTATCATATCCCCCCTTAATCATCTCTTTGCTAAGCTGAACCACCTGAATCTTTTTTTAGTCCCTCTATGTATGGAAGCTGTTCCATACCCATAATCACCTTTGCTGCTTTTCTTTGAACTTTTTCCAGTTCCCCTATATCCTTTTTGAGCAAAGTGTGGGTGCAACATAGATTTATATGGTGACATTATGATATTTTCTCTTTTATTGTCTGTCCCTTTCCTGGTAGTCCCTAACATTCTGTTAGCCTTTTTTGACCCCTGCTGTGCATGGAGCTGAAGTTTTGAGAGGACTATCCAAGATCTCTTTCTTGAGTGGTAACAGCTAATTTAGAATCCATCATTTTATATGTATAGTTGGGATTTCCAATTTAATTGTGGATGTTTTTGTCCATATACCCATCTAATCCTTTTTTGGATTAATAAGATTCTGGCCTCATTGATATCTAGTGGCAGTGAGTTCCACATTTTACTTGTAGTAGGTTTTTAAAAAATGTTTCTGTTTATCTATCTTAAATTTGTTCCCTTTCATGTGGCAATCGGGTTTAGTGGATCTTCTTGACAGAAGAGAGAAAAGAAGGGATTATCATTAAAGATTGCAAATATTCCAGTGCTGCAGTCACTTTCATATTGGTTGACTGAATCGTAGGTAGGAGCTCCATGACTAAAGATGCCTGGGGAGCCACAGAAAGTCAGCAGCTGTAGACTCTAAATTAGAGTAACACTCCATTCTTAACTGTGTATCTATTCAAATATATAAGGTACAGTCACTGGTTTTACTTTGAAAGTACAATATTTCTCTATGTGCTGTAATTCACACTGATAGAGATGTGCTCGTCTACCTCATAGTTTCAGTAATGTTTCCAGGTCTCTGTAGGCAATCCAGTTTGACTTGTCTCCTTAACACCCACTCCCATAAATGTATAATCACTTCAGGTGCTAACAGGGTTTCTCCCTGGATGGTGTTCAGTACCACAGTGTCCTGAAAAATTACTTACTTCTCTAAGATTACTTCTGGATCAGTGATTTCTTGCTTACATAAGTCCTCTGAAATGTAGCGGGGGGGGGGTTGGGGGATGCTACTCAGTTACTTTCACATTAAAAGTAACCAAAAAACTATGGTGACTATGTAATCATCCAGGAAGCATTGTTTTCTGAAGAGTGTAAAACACTGTTTCATGATGAGTTTTCCCCATGGCTCAGGTGGTCAAAGTACAAACAAAAATAGTCATGAGATTGGTTATTTCTAGGCAGGAGCGGCTCCAGGCACCAGCGCAGCAAGCGTGTGCCAGGGGCGGCAAGCCGCGGGGGGCAGCCTGCCGGTCGCCGTGAGGGTGGTAGTCAGGCTGCTTTCGGCTGCATGCCTGCTGGAGGTCCGCCGGTCCCGCGGCTTCGGCGGCAATTCAGCGGTGGGTACGTGGAAGGCGTGGGACCGGCGGACCTCCCCCAGGCATGCCACCGAATCTGCGTGACCAGCGGACCGCCCACAGCCATGCCGCCGAAGGCTGCCTGACTGCTGTGCTTGGGGCGGGAAAATACATAGAGCCGCCCCTGTTTCTAGGCTGTAATGAACATGATAATATATAGCCTTTTGCACTTAGATCCTCAGATTGAAAGTTACTTTATATCATAGGTATGTATATAACCGCCATTACCATATTACCCAAGCTCCTCACAATCTGTAATGTATTTACACTCCCAATCACCCCTGTTAGGTAGGTAGGTGCTCTTATCCCCTATCTTACAGATTAGGAATTTAGGCACAAACAGCTAAAGGTGACTTGTCCAAGTCACATAAGAAGTCTATGGTGGGCGCGGAGGGCAGAAAATTGAATCAAGGCTTCTCATGTCCCAGGCTACCAGCCTAACCCAAACCCATTCTTCCTCTGCCCACTTTTCAAACAACTCAAATCACTTTACAAACACTAAGCATCACAATATGCTTACAAGGCAGGTTAAGTATTGTAATACCCATTGTCCAAATGGATAAACTGTGGCACAGCAAAGAAGTCATTTGTGTAAGGCAGGGGTTCTCAAACTTCACTGCACTGTGACCCCCTTCTGACAACAAAAATTACTACAGGACCCCAGGAAGGGGGGACTGAAACCTGAGCCCACCCAAGCCCCACCACCCGGGGTGGGAGGGCCAAATCCAAAGCCCAAGGACTTCAGCCCCAAGCAGGGGAGCCTGTAACCTGAGCCCTGCCACCCAGGGCTGAAGCCCTTGGGCTCGGGCTTTGGCCCCGGGGTTCAGCCCCGAGCCCCACAAAGTCTAACTCCAGCACTGGTGACCCCATTAAAATGGAGTTGCGACCCACTTTGAGGTCCAGACCCACAGAACCGCTAGTCTAAGGCGTCTCTCACTGAAGCAGTGGTAGAGGTATGAATAGAATCAATGCTGATTCCCATTCCCATGCTCTAAACCAGGGGTAGGCAACCTATGGCACGCGAGCTGATTTTCAGTGGCACTCACCCTGCCCAGGTCCTGGCTGCCGGTCCGGAGG
Source organism: Terrapene triunguis (assembly GCF_002925995.2). Lineage (NCBI taxonomy): Eukaryota > Metazoa > Chordata > Testudines > Emydidae > Terrapene > Terrapene triunguis. The sequence continues at coordinate 7,027,132 of NW_020664372.1, read as the reverse complement.
GCTCTGCATTTTAATATAATTTTAAATGAAGCTTCTTAAACGTTTTAAAAACCTTATTTACATTACATATAACAATAGCTTAGTTATATATTATAGACTTATAGAAAGAGACCTTCTAAAAATGTTAAAATGTATTACTGGCACACGAAACCTTAAATTAGAATGAATAAATGAAGACTCGGCACACCACTTCCGAAAGGTTGCTGACCCCTGCTCTAAACACTCTACCACTTGAATGAAGTGATAGTCTATTTTCAGTACTGAATGGTATGTGAGCAGCTAAATTCTTCCCTCCTTGGTGGAGGGTTTAATAGGTATATCTCCATTAACTTTAATGGGAGTTATGTGCATAAATCCATGTTCACAGAGGGGAGAACATAGCCCGCAAAGTGTCTGTTGCAAGTATATTAAATTACTGAATATTTTAAAATGTGCTTGCTGATTTCATGCAGAGTAGGGTTATTAAGCATGTCTTTAATTGCTTAAATGCCTCAGCTGTGATTTAAATACATTAGCAATTATTTGTATGAGTGATATGTTTGCAGTATATGTGGTTGATGCGCCTACCCATCAAAGAATTTCAATATATCGTAATATATTTTTGAAGTATTTATCATTGTATAATACTTGTAGCCATGACGTCTTTATTTTTATTTGAAATTTCATTTTGAATACAGGTTCTTATGATCTCTCTAGTGTATATCAACCATTGTCTCCCTTGATCTAACAGTGTTAGTCTGTTTTCAACATGCTGTGTATGTCTTTCTACTGTTTCTAGTAGCTTTTAACTTTCCTGGGTTACTTGTAGCTTGTACAATTTTCCTGTGGTGACTTAATATAGTGAATAAATGCTATTAAGTATTTTTATAAAAAATAAAATAAAAAAACACTATCTGGAAGAGCCCACAATTGATGGTAAAAATGAGAGGGAGAGACTTTGGGTTTAGACTGAAACAGCAGATGAGTATTTGAGCGCACAGGACTAGGAGACGTTTAAAAACAAAATAATCAAGAGAGAAAAATGAAACATACACAAGCCTCAGAAACTAAATTAAATTTCCATGCACAGCATTTGTTAATTTAGAGAGAAGTTTTCTAGACTGAATATCTCACCACCACAAACTGTGGAAAAACAGGAAGTATAAGCAGTTAAGTCAATTAATATGCATTTAAACACCACTCATCAGTTCTTTTTCTCAGTCTTAGGTTTGGTCTACACTTAAGTTCTGTCAGCATAGTTATGTCAATCAGAGGTGTGAAAAAACACACCCTTGACTGACATAGTTATGCCAACAAAACCTGCAGTGTACACCCAGCTATTTTGATGAAAGAGGGCTTCTGTCCCTGTAGCTAACATTGTTTGGGAAGATGGTATTCCTACACCAACAGAAGGTATTTCCATAGTACCAAATTTGGTCGACATAAGTTATGTTGGCTTAAGCTGCTGACTTTTGTATGTTGCTTGGGCACGTGCACACATAGCTTCTTGCATTGGCACTGAGTGTATACTCCACAAGTGATTGCGTCACTAGAAAAAAAGGTGGGACATCATAGGTAGATATACCAGAGTGCTCTGTGCTGCCATCTGGTGCAATGCCTTGTGGGACATTTTGTGGGAAACCAGCAATTTGCCTGATCTTTCTTGGCTTTAGTACTTTTCATGTTTTCAGTAGAATTAAGCATAAATATATTCCCCCTGTTTGTTCACTAGTTGGATATTATACTGAAAAAGGCAAACATATTGTCTTGGCATATCATGTCTCTTTAAAGCAAGTAAGGTAGTGTAATCTGGGTATGTGTCATAGAATCATAGAATATCAGGGTTGGAAGGGACCTCAAGAGGTCATCTAGTCCAACTCTTGCTCAAAGCAGGACCAATTCCCAACTAAATCATCCCAGCCAGGGCTTTGTCAAGCCGGGCCTTAAAAACCTCCAAGGAAGGAGATTCCACCACCTCCCTAGGTAAAGCATTCCAGTGCTTCACCACCCTCCTAGTGAAATAGTGTTTCCTAATATCCAACCTAGACCTCCCCCACTGCAACTTGAGACCATTGCTCCTTGTTCTGTCATCTGCCACCACTGAGAACAGCCGAGCTCCATCCTCTTTGGAACTCCCCTCAGGTAGTTGAAAGCAGCTATCAAATCCCCCCTCATTCTTCTCTTCTGAAGACTAAACAATCCCAGTTCCCTCAGCCTCTCCTCATAAGTCATGTGCTCCAGACTCCTAATCATTTTTGTTGCCTCCGCTGGACTCTTTCCAATATTTCCACATCCTTCTTGTAGTGTGGGGCCCAAAACTGGACACAGTACTCCAGATGAGGCCTCACCAATGTCGCATAAAGGGGAACGATCACGTCCCTCGATCTGCTGGCAATGCCCCTACTTATACAGCCCAAAATGCCATTAGCCTTCTTGGCAACAAGAGCACACTGTTGACTCATATCCAGCTTCTCGTCCACTGTGACCCCTAGGTCCTTTTCTGCAGAACTGCTACCTAGCCATTCGGTCCCTAGTCTGTAGCAGTGCATAGGATTCTTCCATCCTAAGTGCAGGACTCTGCACTTGTCCTTGTTGAACCTCATCAGGTTTCTTTTGGCCCAATCCTCCAATTTGTCTAGGTCCCTCTGTATCTGATCCCTACCCTCCAGCGTATCTACCACGCCTCCCAGTTTAGTGTCATCTGCAAACTTGCTGAGAGTGCAGTCCACACCATCCTCCAGATCATTAATAAAGATATTAAACAAAACCGGCCCCAGGACCGACCCCTGGGGCACTCCGCTTGAAACCGGCTGCCAACTAGACATGGAGCCATTGATCACTACCCGTTGAGCCCGACGATCTAGCCAGCTTTCTATCCACCTTACAGTCCATTCATCCAGCCCATACTTCTTTAACTTGGCGGCAAGAATAGTGTGGGAGACCGTATCAAAAGCTTTGCTAAAGTCAAGGAATAACACATCCACTGTTTTCCCCTCATCCACAGAGCCAGTTATCTCCTCATAGAAGGCAATTAGGTTAGTCAGGCACGACTTCCCCTTGGTGAGTCCATGCTGACTGTTCCTGATCACTTTCCTCACTTCTAAGTGTTTCATAATTGATTCCTGCTCCGTGATTTTTCCAGGGTCTGAGGTGAGGCTGACTGGCCTGTAGCTCCCCGTATCCTCCTCCTTCCCTTTTTTAAAGATGGGCACTACATTAGCCTTTTTCCAGTCATCTGGGACCTCCCCCGATCACCATGAGTTTTCAAAGATGATGGCCAATGGCTCCGCAATCACATCCGCCAACTCCTTTAGCACCCTCAGATGCAGCGCATCCGGCCCCATGAATTTGTGCTCATCCAGTTTTTCTAAATAGTCCCGAACCACTTCTTTCTCCACGGAGGGCTGGTCACCTCCTCCCCATACTGTGCTGCCCAGTCCAGCAGTCTGGGAGCTGACCTTGTTTGTGAAGACAGAGGCAAAAAAAGCATTGAGTACATTAGCTTTTTCCACATCCTCTGTCACTAGGTTGCCTCCCTCATTCAGTAAGGGGCCCACACTTTCCTTGACTTTCTTCTTGTTGCTAATATACCTGAAGAAACCCTTCTTGTTACTCTTAACATCTCTTGCTAGCTGCAACTCCAAGTGCGATTTGGCCTTCCTGATTTCACTCTTGCATGCCTGAGCAATATTTTTATACTCCTCCCTGGTCATTTGTCCAATCTTCCACTTCTTGTAAGCTTCTTTTTTGCATTTAAGGTCAGCAAGGATTTCACTGTTAAGCCAAGCTGGTCGCCTGCCATATTTACTATTCTTTCTACACGTCGGGATGGTTTGTTCCTGCAACCACAATAAGGATTCTTTAAAATACAGCCAGCTCTCCTGGACCCCTTTGCCCTTCATGTTATTCTCCCAGGGGATCCTGCCCATCTGTTCCCTGAGGGAGTCAAAGTCTGCTTTTCTGAAGTCCAGGGTCCGTATTCTGCTGCTCTCCTTTCTTCCTTGTGTCAGGATCCTGAACTCGACCATCTCATGGTCACTGCCTCCCAGGTTCCCATCCACTTTTGCTTCCCCTACTAATTCTTCCCTGTTTGTGAGCAGCAGGTCAAGAAAAGCTCTGCCCCTAGTTGGTTCCTCCAGCACTTGCACCAGGAAATTGTCCCCTACACTTTCCAAAAACTTCCTGGATTTTCTGTGCACCGCTGTATTGCTCTCCCAGCAGATATCAGGGTGATTAAAGTCTCCCATGAGAACCAGGGCCTGCGATCTAGCAACTTCTGTTAGTTGCTGGAAGAACGCCTCATCCACCTCATCCCCCTGGTCTGGTGGTCTATAGCAGACTCCGACCACGACATCACCCTTGTTGCTCACACTTCTCAACTTTATTCAGAGACTCTCAGGTTTTTCTGCAGTTTCATACCGGAGCTCTGAGCAGTCATACTCCTCTCTTACATACAATGCAACTCCCCCACCTTTTCTGCCCTGCCTGTCCTTCCTGAACAGTTTATATCCATCCATGACAGTACTCCAGTCATGTGAGTTATCCCACCAAGTCTCTGTTATTCCAATCACATCATAGTTCCCTGACTGTGCCAGGACTTCCAATTCTCCCTGCTTGTTTCCCAGGCTTCTTGCATTTGTGTATAGGCACTTAAGATAACTCATCGATCGTCCCTCTTTCTCAGTATGAGACAGGAGTCCTCCCCTCTTGCGCTGTCCTGCTCTTGCTTCCTCCCAGGATCCCATTTCCCCACTTACCTCAGGGCTTTGGTCTCCTTCCCCCGGTTAACCTAGTTTAAAGCCCTCCTCACTAGGTTAGCCAGCCTGCTTGCGAAGATGCTCTTCCCTCTCTTCATTAGGTGGAGCCCGTCTCTGCCTAGCACTCCTTCTTGGAACACCATCCCATGGTCGAAGAATCCAAAGCCTTCTCTCCGACACCACCTGCGTAGCCATTCATTGACTTCCATGATTCGACGGTCTCTACCCAGGCCTTTTCCTTGCACAGGGAGGATGGACGAGAACACCACTTGCGCCTCAAACTCCTTTATCCTTCTTCCCAGAGCCACGTAGTCTGCAGTGATCCGCTCAAGGTCATTCTTGGCAGTATCATTGGTTCCCACGTGGAGAAGCAGGAAGGGGTAGCGATCCGAGGGCTTGATGAGTCTCTGCAGTCTCTCCGTCACATCGTGTATCCTAGCTCCTGGCAAGCAGCAGACCTCTCGGTTTTCCTGGTCGGGGCGGCAGATAGATGACTCAGTCCCCCTGAGGAGGGAGTCCCCGACCACCACCACCCTCCTCCTCCTCTTGGGAGTGGTGGTTGTGGAACCCTCATCCCTAGGATAGTGCATCTTTTGCCTTCCAATCGGTGGAGTCTCCTTCTGCTCCCTTCCTTCAGATGTGTCATCTAGTCCACTCTCCACATTAGTACCTGTAGAGAGAACATGGAAACGATTGCTCACCTGTATCTCCATTGCTGGTACATGGATGCTCCTCTTTCTCCTTCTGGAGGTCACATGCTGCCAAACTTCTTCACCATCCTTCTGTCCCTGCTGCGCCTGCTCTGAATCTTCAGAAGATTGTGGCCGTAGAAGCATCTCCTGACGTCTGTCCAGGAAATCTTCATTTTCCCTTATGCAACGCAGAGTCGATACTCGTTTCTCCAGCCCTCGAACCTTCTCGTCCAATATGGAGACCAGCTTGCACTTTGTACAGACAAAGTCGCTTCTGTCCTGTGGAAGAAAGACAAACATGGCACAACCTGTGCAGGTTACAACAGCTGATCGCTCACCTTCCATATCACCTTCCTCTTAAGAGCTTCCTCAGCTGTTGCAGTACCTAGTCAGAGAAACCCACAGATGAAAGCCTCAGTGCGCTCTCCCCAGGCAAACTCCCTCTGTTCGCCGCTCAGCTGGTTCGCTGCTGACTGCCCTTATATACCAGTCAGGCCCACTCAAGGCCCACCTGGAACAAAGCACTCCCAATTCACACTTTTCAAATAAACAAGCAAGCAATCAAGCACACAGTCAAACTGACAAACTGTCCCAGCAACAGACACTCAGATACTCACCAACACAGCCCCCCTAATGCAGCACTTAGCATACCTCCTCTCGGACAGCTCCCAGGCAAACTCCCTCTGTTAGCCTCTGCTGTTTGCCGCTCAGGTTTGTAGCAGTGATGGAATAAACTGCTCGCTTGTAAAGTCTCTGGTAACCTCCAAAAGATTGGAAGGTCCTGAGTTCATTGGTTGGAATGCTTTTTTTAGTGTAAGTCCATAGTCCAGAGATCAGAGCAGGAGAGAAGCAAAATGGAGATGCTTCCAGGGTCTTTTTATACATTTTCCCATATGGAGGGGATGCTCTCAGTCTTAGTTTGTGGAAAATTACAGGCACAAGATGGAGTCCAGGGTCACATGAGCTAGTCACATGCCCTTGCATACTTTGATGACTCATAGGAGCAGCCATTACCCATATTCTGGTTAAAGTGTCCACAGGAAGGCTCACCAGGTAGGGACAGCTTCTTCTATGGACCGCTGTGAGAGCTAAGTGTTCTTTGATGGGCCATCAATTTGAATGGTTCATTCACAATGTGCTGGCCAGACTGGATGTAAATTACCTTCTGGGTGTTACCCCAGGAGCAAACACCCAGAAATACAGGTATATAGTCAATATTTATAACTTTAAATACAAAAATGATACATGCATACAAACAGGATAATCATATTTGATAAATTGTAACTTTTCCATTGACACCTTTCATAACATACTTTGTATAAGATTTGTTGCAATTGTCTAAAAGTGGCAATATTATTAATGATATAAATGGTGATGTTTCAATCATACATCATCACACTTTTAGAAGAGTTTTTACAAGGAAATAAAATTGCAAGTTCCTAGGACTGTTTTCAGGAATGAAGAAGCAGTAGCCTTCTCCAAAGGTAGCTCACTTCTTGTTCCTGGATATAATCTTTCAGAAAGCCCCCAAAAGGCCTAATATTGTAGATCAGAAAACAGATTTACAAAAAATATAATTAAACCTCCAAATTTCACATTTTCTGGGATCCTAGCAATGTGGATTAGTTCTTCTTGTGTTTTCATAGCATCCATTTTAGAAGAAAATACTTGGTTCTCTTTAAATGGCTTCATCATGACCTTGCAGTCTGTTTGATTTCAGTTGTCTTTTACTCTGCTTGGCTCATGAATACTTGCCATGAGTGACTCCTGGAGTACTTTGTCTTACTTGTCCTGTTCTATTGTTCAAGATTTTAAATCTTGCCTACTTCCCAAGCAGAGGCCAGCAGCATGGAGGGAACAGAAAATCCCATTCCACCATCTTTCTCTACCTCATGACATCTTTGAATCTGGACTGGATATTTTTCCAAAGGAGATGGTATAGCTCAATCAGAAGTCATGGGCTTGAGGTGGAGATTAATGGATGAGGTTCTTTGGCTTGTGTTAAGGAAGAGGTCAGACTAGATGGTCATAATGATCCCTTCTAGCCTTAAAATCTCTGAATATGAATCTTAACTCCTGCTAGGATATCCTGTTCATCTTTCATCTCATGTTGCTCTTATGTGCCATAAGTACTTTCTTTAGTTTTCCCCACACCCTGGGTTAGCTCAACAAAACTCCAGCAGGAGATTCTGTATGTGCCAGTGGATCTGGTTTGCTTCAAAGTAATCATTTGGTATATTCCCACCCCCCACGCCCCCCATTTCCGGTATGAATTATTTCTTGAGAATAATGCTGGTGGTGATTTTGTCCATTATTCAACCAGTTCTATTTCCAAGTATCCTGCTGCAGAGACTGATAGTAGCAGATAGATAGTTATTGTTAAATATTTTATAAAGGGTGGTTTGGTCTTTTCAGTCCAAAGACACAATCATTGTCACTGAAAAAGACCTAATATACAAGACTCAGTCTGGAGTCCCATCTTGACTGCTAACAAGAGCTTAGTGGATAATAGAGCATTTACCTGGAGGTTATCTAACTTTGCAGGCTCTCTAATCACGTGAGACCAACCTCATCCAGCAAACAGGTGTTTAATTGAATAGGTTTTCCCATCCATTCAATTTATGTTAAAATACCCCATGCTAATTAGTTCACACTTACTCCCAAATTGTTTTACAATCAATTCAAGCTTATGAAGAATGTTACTGACATGTTTAGATGAGTGCTACACAATAACTAATCCGTGTCTTTGGATGTTGAAAGTAACTGTATTTTCTGCATACATAGTTCTAGAAATCTGCAGACAGGCTTTGAAATTGAATATGATTTTATAATGAATTATAATGAATATTAAAAGCTTAGAGTAATCAGAACAAACAGCTTCATAAGACTTTAAAATAACAAGATTCTTTTGCATCGATTTGTCAATCATACCAGATGAAATTTGCAAGGGGGAAAATGAATTTGATATTGGAAGAACAGGGATCTAGTGAAGTGATTTTAGGAGCAGGGATGAACATAACCCTAGTCTTGGTTGAGTAGATGATTCTTGCAGCAATTTGGACAGATTGGAAGGGACTGGGGGGATATCAGGAGGACCAGAGAGAAGATTGTAGTAGTCAAAGTACAAAGGGCGAAATCCTGCTTCCATTTTAGTTAATGGGAATTTTGCCATTGACTTCAAAGTGACTGGGGTTTCAACTAAGGTGATTAAGGTCTAGACAAGGGTCTTGCCATGGAAAGGAATGTGGGTGCATTTCAGAAAGATTCCAAAGTGTTAATCAGTAATAGATGGGAAAGACAAAAGCTATTGGTGTTTTAGGTGATAAATGGACTGAGGATCTAGCCATAATTAGTAAAGAAGTACAATTAGAATTGATAAATAACAAACATATGCTGATCATTAATTTCCTCTGAGTATTATTTTTATTTCCAACTTGAATATTAAAATGGAAAAAGGGAGATGTTCTGGAACTGCAGATGAATAAGAATTGATAAAGTATATTTGCTGCAAATGTCTACCTGTAACTAAAAGCAATATGACAAATAATCAAATGAACTAAAAGTGCTAACATACAAAGGAGATTGTAAACTAGAGTTAATATATGGAGTTATACCTATCTTATAGAACTGGAAGGGACTCTGAAAGGTCATTGAATCCAGGCCCTGCCTTCACTAGCAGGACCAAGTACTGATTTTTGCCCCAGATCCCTAAGTGGCCCCTGCAAGGATTGAACTCAAAACCCTGGGTCTAGCAGGCTAATGCTCAAACCACTGAGCTATCCCTCCCCACCTTAGAGTTTATCAACTCTGAGTTGGTTCTTACAGTTGCAATGTCTACATTATTTGGTACAATGGCCTTGCACTCTGTGCACCATTATTTCATTATCCTGGAGCTGCACTGAGGGGCATATACTACCCAAGAGAGGTTTGGTTTTGCAAGGTAAGTGCAAGAGGAGAGTGGGTGTGATTTTGCTGGTCTGCACAAATAGGCAGATGAGACAGACCCTAAACTTGCTGTATCTGCACTATTTCCTGACCCCCCCATTTCTATTCCTTCTTCCTTAGAAATCTCCCAGTGACCTCAAATCCCACCCTTATGGATTATCATTTAGTGGAGGGGGAACCTGCATACCATGATGCAGAAGGAGTCTGCGTTATCTTTATCTGGGAAGGCTCTATGGGGATTCAGAGGTGAGGGGTTATGCTTTTCCCCATTTCCTTGCTTTCACACCACTTTTTCTTTCTCCTGTGTATCAAGGTATATCTTTTCTTGTCTTTTACAAGAAATTAGCCAACTACTGATGACCTCCTATTTTTCTGGAGCAGTACCCCGTCTTTAGACCAGTGCCACTTGTCTTCTGCTGCACAAATGAGTTGAAACCTCATGATACCTTTCTCTAAATTAGTTTTGGTCATGCCGATAGAGTAGTAGGAGTTGGGGGGTAGTGGGGGATAACCATTAGACTATAAGGTAATCCACATTGGCAGGGATTGGGACTGCCAGTAGGAGTTTTATGACTCTCAGTCTAGAGTTTCTAGAAGTTAAATCTTGTTGGGTGTCTAAGATGTCAGGAAGTGCATGATTTGAACATAACAGAAAAATCTCAGGTTGGAATAGTAATCAATTTAATAATTGTTGGAATGAGGCCAGAATCTCAGAGTAGGACACATTCACAATTTAACAATATAGAGGAGCAATTTGTAAAAATGCTGAGTTGGAAGCTTTGGTGCAGGGGAGGGAGTCAGAATGTTTAACAGTAAAACACTTGAACAAGAGAAAATTAGTAGCTCCCAACTTTATTTTTATTTATTAAAATAAATAAACAGCACCAACAGTTATCTAGGAGGCAACTGCCTGAGGAGGAAAATTAGTGGAGGAGAGGAAGGTTGCTGGGAAGGAAAGTTCTCAATATGCCTGTTTGACATTGAGCTGTCTGGAGCTCTGATCCTCTAGCATCCAGGAATGAGCATCCCTGGTAAGGGCTGCTAAACTGTGAAACTGAATATTAGTCTGAGAAACCAGGAATACCTAGGTTAGCACAGATTTCTGGTGCTGCTTTTTCAGATCTGTACGTTAAAGGGTGGTCAATGCCAGGGTAGGAACCTTCTTTTCAAAGGAGCAGATGGCTGAAACATCGAAGGCATCCTACCTCTATCTTCTTCTGTGCAAATAAATATATTTTAAAATGTTGAACCTGATCTGAAGTTTATTTAAATAATTGATGTGAGTGGTGTGCACTTGGAGTCTAGGAATTCCCATCACTTCTGGGCAACATCCACAGAGAAATTTTGGAACAGAGGATACTGTGCCCTTCAAACTGTCACCGATTTTTCATGCAGATTGCATTCATTTGTGCTACCAGTGTATTTGTGGTGATGCCAGAACACAAGGAGACCACTTTTAAAAAAAATGGATAGCAGTGAACTCTTTTTAATTCGAAACCTGAGAATTCCCCCCAAGTCTAGATTGATCTTTTCTCCTCACCCAACTGCTCTCAGGCTTTCTTCTTCTAAGTAAATAACTATATTTTAAAATGTTGCTAACCCCAATGGAGCAGAACTTGTGTTAGCAGCAGTGAGGCATTCTTAGAAAATGCCCGTATTGCAGATGGGACAAATGGGAAGAAACTGAGGACTGCAGCCATTCAGCCAGATCCAAGCCAAATTCAGGCCTGGAATAAATGAGGCAGCTCTCATTGGCTTCAATGGAATAATATGCACCCACTTGAAGTAATGCTGAATTTAACTCATTGTCCTAAATTACTGTTGTGTATGCAAGCTTAGGAAAACCAGCCAATTATTTTTTTCCACTACTTTTTGCCTAGTGTAGACAGGATCTCAATGACTATCTTCTAAGGCAGCCGTCAGAGTGAGAGCTGGATTTTTCACTGCCTTGTACCATGTGTAGTCATGTACACCTGTGAAGAATGGGTGTAAAATGCAGCCATTCTGATTTGCCGATTTATTATGGCAGCCAGCCCAGGAGTGTCCTATTAGCTCCAATCCCAGAGTATGAAATGGGTATGAGTATCTCTAGAAGGCATAGAAAACAAGGGACAGAGACAGAATGAGAGAGAAAAGCCTTAATAACAGATGGGTTCAAGGAAAAGCTGAGGCTGTATGTAATCTTTGAGGTTTATGTTGTGGTGGCATTTAACAATAAAGGGAAACCCCAGATAGGGAATAACTTTGGAACAGAGCCAGGGTGAGAGTTTACTGGGGTAGGAACAGCATGGAAACAACAGCTGCTTATACACTTCTCTTCCCCAAATGTTTATATTTCAGTAAGTTTTCCCATTTCCCATCTGTAGGTCTTTGCTTCTCTCTGACTTGCTCACAAGTCAAAATACCAGCTGCCATGGCTGCCTCATCTTTCCTTGCAGTAGAGCACAAACTAGCTCAAATACAGTTGTGTTTAGTGAGACAGGACAACACAATGTACTAAAACCGAAGATTTTGAATCTTAAAACAAGATAAAAAGGGGACTAAATGGCTTAGAGGACTGGCAAAAGAATTCACAACATTTTGCTTCTAGGTCACTGGTGATGGAAGTTGTTGCCATCCAAATGACTATTGAGTAGTCCATGTGAAATAAGTTGGTGGTCTCTGCAATTAACAGTGGATGGGCACAACATTTATAGAGTTGTGATAGGCTGTAAGCTCTATGGGGAAGAGGTCATTCCCTCTAATGTGCTATGCACTACTATGTTACTGTATACAGGTGAAATAATAATTAGAGCTAGCAGGAAAATGGCGGGGGGAGAGGGAGGGAAGATTTATTTTCAATTGCTCATTAACATTTTAAACTTTTGGCTCTTCTACTACACCGCTACCTCGATATAACGCAACCCGATATAACATGAATTTGGATATAACGCGGTAAAGCAGCGCTCTGGGGGGGGCGGGGCTGCACACTCCGGTGGATCAAAGCAAGTTCAATATATCGCGGTTTCACCTATAATGCGGTAAGATTTTTTGGCTCCCGAGGACAGCGTTATATCGAGGTAGAGGTGTACTAGTAAATTTAGCAAAGAGGCCAGTGACTGAATAGACAGAGACCTTGAACAATCCTCCAGATGGGAGTCTCTCCAGGTCATGGTTATGGGACTCTGACACCTTATCACATGGCTTGTAAATCTAGCCCTTTTCACAAGCCATAAATCCACTCTATCAATAGCTGCTTTAAAAATAACAACCCAGATGGCTGGCAAAACCCTGATCAACTGTAATAAGAGAAAAATAATATAGCTTGATCCAAAGCTCACTGTAGTCAATGAGAATCTTTTTGTTGAATTCAATAGGCTTTGCACCAAGCATATAAGTTGGGGTAAAGAAAAGACTGACCACAGAGCTTAAATATAGCATTTTATTCTCTACGATGCAAATCCGGTACGCCCCTCCCCCCTTCACTGATGCAGAGGGTTCTATGACGAAAACTGTTATGGTTTGCAAATTACCAATAACAGTTATGGGTATAATTATTTTAGAAATACATTATTTTAACCAAATTTCTGTGTAGTGCTCTGCATCAAGGTGCTAGGGAGTGCTCATAATTGTTTAAACAAGAGGTAATATTTTATGACATGAGAGAAATGCGAGCAAAATATTATACAATTTTCCTTTTTCCATTTATTGTTTAGATTTGTCTCAAAGGTTAAGCGCTCTTTTCTGGTTGTTGTAATATGCTTTCCAGTACATTCTCGCTGCAGTTTGAACAGATACACAGAAGTTTATGTGTGTGAATAATCTGTGTTGATGTTGCAATATATTTTCTTTATTTCTCCATTACATATACAGCACACATCCTAATAAAACTAGACAGGAATGTATTACAAATTCATTTTGTTGGAATTCAGTTACTCAGTGAGTAAATAAATATATGTATTTTAAATTAAGAATTTAAGCTCCATTACTTACACATAAGCTCTTTTTACTTACTTACAGTATATCTCTATTGTTGCACTTAACATGCTTTACTAACAGTCTGAAGTCTGAGAAGTGATGTTAGGTACATTGCAGCAGTATTAGCAGAAAAGTAGTAGAACATAGTCGAAAATTAACAAATCCAACCAAACCTTTAACCCTAAAAGAAAACTAGCAACATTTTGTATTTTGAAACATTTTGAAACTACGCTTTCACAACTTCTTTATCACAGAATATTAACTCTGATCTGTGGGAGCTAGTAGGGACAAATAAGGGCCACTTATTGCAACATCTTACTCATGCTGGTTGTCCCATTGGGTATGCCTACACTGCAATGTAAGCCTGGGCTCAGACTGAGGCTCAACTCCATCTCCACCCCTCCCGCTTCCGTCACAAGCAAATTGTGCTAATTCAGGGCTTGGAACCAGGGTCCCAGGACCCTGCATGGCTGCAGAGTCTGAGCCAAGGTTGAGCCTTGACCCAGGGTTTGGCCCTATTGCTTTGCAGTGTAGATGCAGCCTTGCTAGTCTCAGATCCTGGGAGTACTCCAAAAAGTATGCTACAATCCCATGGGCCAACTTCCTTTGTATCCCAAGAATCTTGAATCTACTCTATTGAAAAAAGAAGCAACCACTCTTGGGGTACTGCAACAGCTCAGTGAGTCAGCATTAACCCTTCTCACCACTGAGCTGCAAACAGAGAGCCTTCTGTGTTTGCAATGGAGACTGAACAGAACAATCCTTTTGCAAAGCTCTCTGCTTCATAGTCACAGGAGGACAGCCTGATAAATCTCTGTTGCAAGGCCAACAAAACTGTGGACTTCAGTAAGAGTACCAAGAATGATCACATGTACTAGCAAATAGTGCAAATTTACTGGACTTGTGATCAGTGCAGGGATTGGATTAAGCGGCTCAAGAGTGACCAGGGACCAGAACTGCACCTTGGTCAACTCACCAAAAATTCTGCCTGTTTTAGGAGGAGTTTAACTGGATGCTGAGCACTGTGCCCAGCATGGAGCCAACACTGGTGCATGATGACCTGGTCAACCGGGATGGTGCCCTGCTGGCTCCAAAATCCAGTGTGGGGACTGATGGGAGACAGCAGCAGGCACTGAGTGGGGACAGTGAAGTCACTCTGTTGCTGGAACTGGTTCCAGAGCAGGTTTTGGAGCAGGAGCAGTGGCAGCACATTCTGGATCCATACTCAGAGGAGCTGATGCATCCCCCCAAGGAACAGCCTGCTGTGGAGCCTGCAGCAGACACAGATGGGACAGAAGCCACCCCTAAACGTGGTAAGTGCCTGGCTCTATTTTAATGTTTATTAATACAGTAATGGGAGGGATTTCCACTCTATGAACCAATGAAAAAGTTATGAGATGCCCCAGCTAGCAGCGTTTATCTGCTAACGGTGGATTGTATGCCAGTGGTGTGTTTCCTTCTCATCCCTCTACCTGGAGTTCCAAAAGGTGACCGGAACATGCAAACTGTAAAGAACACCTTTTAAAGTGTATTTTTACTGGAAAGGCAGATTTTTCCTAGGGCCATTCCAGTTTCTTAAAAATAATAACCTTACATTGCCATGCCTGTAAGTACTCTACTCTGTAACCATTCCACAGTCTGTTGAGCTGCCTGGAAACAGTGAATTCTGTTTGTGTGTGTTTGAGGAAATATGTTCCATTCACAAATCCATTTCAGTTAGAGTAGTCTGTGCAGTCGATAGGTGCATTTGTCCCTAATATGATTCTGGTTTGAAATTTTGTCCAAAAATGTGCTGGGGATGGGGAGGAGGAAGGCTATGGAGTTTTGTGTGTCTGCATGCAGTCATGACAGGCTAAGCCATATGGAAGCTTAACGCAGCATCCTGTTGATCTCGAATGAATTCTGACCCGATCCTGTGTGCTGATAGCTGCAAACTTTTCCTGAAGCAGGAGCTCCAGATAGGCAGGGGTGAAAGTAAGCCGATACGGACCAGTATGGCGTACTGGTAAAAAGTGGCCACCCATACTGGCCCGTACCCAGCTGACTTTAAAGTGCTGCTGTGGCAGCGCTTTAATGTCGTTGCCCCCCCTGGCCTCCAATGGGGGGGGGGGCGCAAAAGGAGCAGCTGCCCCGGGGCCGGCGATTTAAAAGGGCCCGGAGCTCCAGCCACTGCTGCCGTGGTCATCGAAGCCCTGGGCCCTTTAAACCATCAGCTGCTGATCCCCGGCCCTGCCCCTTCCACTCGAGGTGCCAGCCCCCGTACCGGTAAGTCCTGTGTTTTACTTTCACCCCTGCAGATAGATATCATGTTTTGGGGAAGAGCATATTTTCCAGGGCCACCTCAGTAGGAGACCAGCCCACACCACTCATAGATGTGTTGTTCAGTCCCTATATATTTGAATACTTCTGTTGCATAAATGTCAGGTTTCCCACCAGCAGGTTGGAATAATGTCTCCTTTTGCAGTAGGGCACCACAAGAACTGTTATGTCCTCCAAAATGTGGAAGGCCTGGAATCATACAAAACGCATTTGTAGCACAGCCACTGACAGCAACTCCTCCTCCCTCTGCCCCTTGAAAAAAAATCTCAAGTAGTTTTGTGATTTTCTAAAACCTAAAAAGCAGCTTTGCATTTTTAACTAACCACTGTGTCTGCATTCCTTTCGCTGTGATTAACCAAGCGGTGTCCAGGGAGCTCTGTGGTCTGAAGCATCCTTCTCACAATATACTGAAGTTCAGTTTGTAAAAGTATCATTATATGTTCTTGAAATTCCACAAAGGATTGTTTCTGTGCTCCTGCAGTGAGTTGTTTGAGAGACTGACCCTCTGTGTCTTGTCCTGTTCCAGGCTTCTCAGCCTTTACTGGCTACAGTGCCTCCACAACTCGCCCACACTGCAGCAGAAGTGTGGGCCAATGTACTTCCAAGGACTGTTGCAAGAGAAAGTGTTTCCATGATGAACTTATGTTTAAAGTGCTGGGCAAGGCCAACAAGCAGGTCCAATACCAAAGAGAGAGGGATTTAAGTCTAAAGGAAAGGCCTGGCAAGACTCAGGCTGGCTGCACAGCTTGAGGACAGGGTTTCAGCACAGCAGCAGGCACTTGCTTTGCAGTTTCTGGAAGGAATTGTGGCTATGGGAGGAGGACAGAGCTATTTGAGTGGCTCGTATCACTGAAGACTATGAGAGTAGCGGCTCCTGCTGCATCACCCACATCACGGCCTGAGTCCCCTGTGCTGAAGCCAGAAGCAGCTTTGAAGACTCCCTGCCTGGGTGGCCCATGCAATCAGGCCCCATGAGTGGTGGGGCAGGGTAACCTTGTAACACCGTGGTAACGCCGACAGACCTCAGCAGACAGGATCAAACCTGGGACCTCTGGAGCTCAGTGCATGAGCCTCTACTGCATAAGCTAAAAGCCATATGCCTGTTAGCTAAGGCTGTAGAGCAGACTCATTAAACTCTCTCTGTAAGTGGGCTTGGTGTCACTAGATGGGACAGAAACACCACACCCAGAAGGTGCGTGGGTTACACTTGCCCCATGCAGTCCTCCATACTGACCCTCTCCCCTGTGGATGTCTCCACCTCCCTCCCACAGCATCATGTGTGTGACAAATGGGGAAAGAAGGGAAAAGGGAACAGGTGGTGAGAGTACATAGCTTTTTTTCATGCTAAAGTTCTGGACTCAACTGCGGCCATCC
The DNA here is from genome assembly GCF_002925995.2 of Terrapene triunguis. Lineage (NCBI taxonomy): Eukaryota > Metazoa > Chordata > Testudines > Emydidae > Terrapene > Terrapene triunguis. The sequence continues at coordinate 7,010,109 of NW_020664372.1, read as the reverse complement.
CAGGCCTGCATGACAATGCGATCACACCAGTCTGTGCTTGTGGGCCTGTTCCAGAAGTGCTGGTCTTCACAGGGGGACATCAGCGGCTGCACCACTTGTACTGAGAAGCATCATCCAGTTCAAGCCTGTCATGCCTGGGTACTCTTCCTCCTCCTCCTGCTCCAGTCAAAGTTTTGTCAGGTGCCTTTGGTGGGTCAGAGAATGCTGTCAAAATGTCCACCAGCACCTCATTGAAGCTCTGCTTTTTTCCTGACATGGATGAAAGCACAAGCAAGAGAAATTCTTCAAAAAGGGCCTCCGCCATGTTGCTGGCTTGGGTAGCTGGGCATGCATTGACCTAAATTACACCTTGGTGGGCTGTACAAACTTCCTGTAATATGCAGGGTGGACTGTCTAGTGTTCCCACAGTGGACCATGGTCAAAGGCTTAGAGTGGCCTCTTTGGGTGGGCGCTAGGGAGTTGGTTTGACTCCAGTCTGCATGCAGCAGTGTGGATGCCAGAGCCCAAAGTCTGAACCTGGGTTAGAAAATTCTTAACCTAGGGTTAACAATAGTGTAGATGCTCAAGCTCTGGATTCTCTAACCCAGGTTCAGCTGACTTGAATCCCACTCATCTTGGGCTTGCATTACAGTGTAGACAAGCCCATTGAATTCACTTTTCCAGAAAATCCCACCTCACCTTTTTTCCTTCATTTTTTGGTTTTTCATTAAAAATTGATTTTTTGTTAAAAAATTATTTTAAAAAAGTCATGTGGAAAAACCTGTTGTTTTTTAATCAGCTCCATGGTTAAGTATGCTCAGTGACCTACTAAGGGCTTCATAGGGTACGTCTATGTAGTAAGTGAAGGCCCTATTAAAGGCCCAGTATGAGGCCTGAGGCCTGAACTAAAGTAATGGTCAAGACTTTGCTATAGCATAAAGCAAAGTTAAGCTGTGAGCCAGAGGCAGGCCCTGCTCACAGAAGCTGGCAAGGAAAGGGCTGATGCTGTAAAAAGATACATACCTAAAAAGTACTGAACACTAGATATCAGAACACTCCAATACTTGTATATTCCACAGATAACATGGAACAGGCCGACCCATCCCAATTACAGGGGCAAAAGGGTAAAATAATGGATAGAGTTGTTTTGATGGAACCAACATGTACAAGGTGAGAGGCGGCACCTTACTACGTAGAGGGGTTGTACCTTGCTGCATAGAGTGGTTGCACCTCAATACGTCAGGAGTGATGTGTAACTTGTTTGTATCTGTGTATAAGAATGCATCCCTGAGTGGATATCTTTGTCCGGCCGAGGGGGCAGTGGAAAGTCCCGCCACTGACTGAGCCGGGTCCATTGCCAAGAGGCATCTATTAGTAGTATGCCCGGTAGACTATGTAATCTACGGGGAACTGCAATTGTGTCCAAGGTCGCAATAAACCTAGTTGACGTGACTTTGCATCTTACTAGACTCTGTGGTTATTGGGGGTTCTCTTCGGGTCTGCTGTGTCAGCTATCTGTGCAGAGCTGGGGCAGCACACAGAGGGAACACACGCATGCAGCCGAGTGATATCAACATAGGAGAAAGCAGAGCACCACACTGGTAGCATCTGACAACAGTCAGACGCGATAAATCGATCCCCGATTGCTCTGCCGTTAACTCCTGTACTCCACTGCGGTGACAGGCAGAAGTGGAGTTGACGGGGAAGCAGCAGCAGTTGACCCCGCGCCGTGAGGATGCGAGGTAAGTCGACCTAAGATACATCGACTTCAGCTACGCTATTCTCGTAGCTGAAATTGCGTATCTTAGGTCGATTTCCCCCCCCCCCCCAGACCAGGGCTTAGTCCCACGTTTTAGTAGGAATAGATTATGCAGGTTGAGAAGGGTGGTGTGTGAGACTCCTGTGATGTACATATTATGTTTCCATTTTGTGTGGGGAAGGGAAAGTAATATACCAGTTTCCAGGCAACTTATATGTTCATGTGTTAGGTCCCTTCCAATGCAGTTTATTTTTGACGATTGAAGGGTTTTCTGTAGGCTGAAAAATTTAGATTTTTCCATTTAGAACATTGCACCAATGTTCTTGAAAAGGGATTTGATGATGGTCTATTTTGCACGGACTATTAATACACGTTTTCAAATGAGGATGTAGCTATTTTGTTGTGACTGATATTCAATTTGCTTAGTACAACCCACTCACTATTGATGTGTGTTTCAGTAGTTCATGTTGTTATTTTGATGGGTAATATAGTGTGAGAACTCCAGGCAGAGTCCCCCAAATAAAGCCAGATGAAAATACTGTTTAAGGTACAGCAGAGGAACAGATTTATTCTATTTCTAAGCGTGATAAAGTTTGGATCAAGGCGCATTGAGCTTCTGAATGTGGTTACACAATAAATGGAATCTATTGTCTCATTAACCATTTCCCTGAATTGTGTAATACAGTCTACAGAACAACAAGTAATTTTAGTAGATTCTTATAAACTCCACAGCCTTGTAGACGTCTGAACTGAAGGACACCATGTAAAGGGATAGTGTGAGATGACTCTAAGGTAACATTGATCAGTACAGGCAGAATTTTATTACAAGTGTCAATTAGATTGAAAAGTGTTATAAAAAAGATAATTTGCATAGCTTTAGGGGACAAGGAGAAACATTATTCTGAAATCTCCTTTGCTGATTGTTTAATGGTTCTCTAAGGATGTCAGGGAGGCAATATTCCCTCCTTCAAGAGCATGGGAGAAGGTAGCCACTTTCTGACTGGTTTTGATTTAAGGCTCATGAATGAGGTGTGTGCAGCTAGTTAATAGAAGGGTGAGCTTTGTTATGCACCAAAGTGTTCATTGGAGCATCAAATTTACTATAGCAGATCAGACTATTGAAGTTCTGTATCCTGCTGTCAGCAGTGGCCCAATCCTGATGCCTCAGAGGAAGTTAAAAAACTAGCAGCGAGAGCTGGTTGAAATTTTCTTTGACACACTTTTTCCGTAGAAAAACAGTTTTGACAACAATTATTTTTTTCCAATGAAAACCTTCATTGTCATTGAACTGTCAAATGAAAAACTTCATTCAAAATGGTGAAGGGGGCGGGGGAGGGGAAAATCCCATTCTCTCTCTCTCTCTCTCTCTCTCAACTTTTCCGCTCCTTTCTTGCGGAATGGGGGGAAACCTCAAATTCTAAACAATGTTTTTAGATAAAAATTTTCACTAAGAGAAATTTAATTTAGAATTTTGCCTTTAGAAAAAGTGTAACCCTCCCCCCACCTCTCAGGCTTTTTTGGAATTGTTTTTTTTTTTTTTTTTTTTTTTTTGGAGGAGAGGATTCAACCAAATGTATACATCCAATTTTCTACCCTACAAATAAAAGAAATTCTGAAACCTCATGACACACTCATACACACCTGTTTTTAGGTGGGTGCGTGAAAGCTTTCTTGGCCGCTGCAGTCATTTGTTTATGGCCATAAGCATTCTTCCAATTACTTTGTTTTTGAATTTCCTACTGGAAAAATCCTACAGAATTGAACAGGGATGAAACCAGTAGGGTTTATCTCAAAGAACTATGTAATATAATAGAGAAAGTTATGTCTTTTACAGGTAGATTTTAACCATTCTATAGAATTTAGTATAGGATGACTGGAGGGTGGCAGGAAAATCCCTGCAGACATCGTGTGATTTTTCTATTAAAACCTGTAGAAATTTTCTACAAGGATTGACAACTACAGATGAGAGAGAAGGATGATGTGTGACATAGCAGAATGGAAACAGGTGGAAAAGGCAGTTCTTAATCATAGAATATCAGGGTTGGAAGGGACCTCAGAAGGTCATCTAGTCCAACCCCCTGCTCAAAGCAGGACCAATCCCCAATTTTTTTGCCCCAGATCCCTAAATGGCCCCCTCAAGGATTGAACTCACGACGCTGGGTTTAGCAGGCTATCCCTCCCCCCCCAGGTAATAAAGTCACCTTTCTCCATATTGGACCAATTTTGGATCCTTTTCTACATATGTTATGCAGTGGCCCTGGGTGGGTGTGAAAGGGGGTCAACTTATAAATCTGCACTTGTCTTTAAGGCATTTTGAAGAATGTGGTTGCTTCTCTTTCACCAGATTGGTCCAGAAGTGACAAGTTTGGAATGTTAAAGCAATTGCTTAAAACAATTATTTTCAGTCTCTTAGGACAATTTGATTGGATTCATAAAGGAGTTAAAATCTAAACTATGGTTACTTGAGGTACCACTAGAGAATGTATACTCAGGAAGATAACCTACTGCTATTTATATTAATGAATAGAAAGAGAAATACAATCTCCGAAATGAAGTCTCACCATTACTACTTATCCTCTTAACCCTGGAACGGGGGACAGTCCTTTCCACACTGCTGGTCCAGGTGTCGGATGCATTTAGAGTTCTGCAGCTTCTTGTGTTAGGTTCAGGCATCTCTGCAGAGCACACGGTGACCTCAGTTTTTATATGCTCTAGTATCAGGGCTTATTGGAGGGGGACCACCCTCTGATTCCTACTGGATAGTGCCAGGCAAATGCTCAGATTTCAGCTTAGTTTCTCTGATGCTTCCATTGGTATCCAGTAGATGGCACTGGTGTATAACAAATTTCTTTAATCCTTCACTTATCGGCGGCTTTTTAAGTTTGATTAATTTCAAGGAGTATATTTCGTTATTAGCCCCAGCTATCAGTTAGGATCCCCCCTTTTAAGCAATTTCTATTAATATCCCAAAGGTTTATATCTTTTAACATTTCTCCTTCCTTGTGCCAGACAGTCCCTATTACTTGAGAGTGCAACAATTGTTTACAATGAAAATCAACAAAACCCGTCTATTCTTCTAAATTTGGAGGACATATTCCCTACATGCTTTGATTATACATAAGCATTTCACATTATTTAGGCCTTACAATTGAACAAAAGACATTTCCCACATATAGAAGGATATAGATCTGACTCACAAGGCAAACAAATGTGCAGATTCCAATTTGGGATGAAAGACAGATTGGTATATTTGATTGACAAGGAAACAATGTATAGGTTATAATGTGGGGTGAAAATAAATGGCTTGGATTTCTTGGAGCTCTTCAGAGGTGGAGCACCCATGGAAAAAAATTAGGGGGTGCTTAGCACCCACTGGCAGCCACCTCCCCCCCTCTCCCTCAGTGCCTCCCGTGATCAGCTGTTCCACAGCATGCAGGAGGTGCTGGGAGGGAGGGGGAGGAGTGGGGATGGGGTGCGCTCCAGGGTGGGGCGGGGGTGGAGCAGGGTGGGAAGAGGCAGGGGGGGTTGGGGGCAGGGGTGATGTGGGGGTGGGGTCTGGGGCAGAACAGGGGTTGAGCACCCCCGGGGCAAGGAAGAAGCCGGCACCTGTGAAGCAAATTCTGAGAGATTCTTGCCTAGGTGATTAACAATACCCTGAAGAAGAGCTCTGTTTAAGCTTAAAAGCTTGTCTCTCTTACCAACAGAAACTGGTCCAAAAATATATACATTACCTCGCCAACCTTGTCTCTCTAATACCCTCATTTAGCTGTTTAGCTTCTATAAATGGGGAGGGGAATGCCTGAGCTCTGCTGATCAGTGGGCCATTAGACAAAGTGTTTTACATGTTGTGAACCATTTTCTTATTGTCTTCAAAGGTGGAGCCTATTGTGGGATGAACAGTGGTAGATAGCTTTTCTAATGTTTTGGGGGCCAGAAGGAAACATTAGTTATTAATCTTTGAAGTAATATCTGTCCCTAAGATCCCTGGGACCTCTGGATCTTAAGGCATGGCCTGAGCTAAAAGACTTAACCCTGCTAGCCAAGGCAGTAGCAGGTTTATCAGCTTCTCTATGTGGTCCAGCCACCAATAGATGGGACAGAGCAGCACACTGAGTGGGTATGAGTTATATATATAGCTGTTCTTTCATTCTTTTCCCCTCCCCCTCTTCCTCCAAATTTTCATTGTCATTCTGAGTAATGGTGGGACTTAAGGACACAAAAGGGAAATCCTTCAGAAAAATCCCATGGGATATGCTGAGAGTGGGAATGCTGCTGAAGAGAAGCACTGTGAACTCAGAAGCTAGTTTTTTTTAACAGGATGTTCTTGTGATAATTGGGCCTACAAATGTACCCTAATTGTAAGCTCAACTGGGAAACGTGAATGAAAGTTCATAAATTGATACAATGACCTGTTATATGACATTGTTTAAGAAAAGATGCAAGAAGGAGACCAAATTAATTTAAACAGAAAGGGTTTTACTAATACCACTCAAGGACTGTATTAAGATTATGACTGGTAAACAAGAGGAGTAAAGGACCAGAAATCAGTGAACCAAAATTGTGTGTTGGAAATTTGGCCTATTGGTGGACAAAATAATGAGAAGATGGACTGGCCAACAGTCCATTCTGAGGTTCTTAGAAAAGACTTTTGGGAAAAATGAGTAGAAGAAGTAGCTGTCTGTCAACAAATGCTGCAGCAAGTTTTATCATCATGGCTGCCACCCCCACCATCTCCTAGGATGCTGGACCCTCTTTGTCCTAAACCTGAGAGATGTCCTGATCAGACTGAGCCAGAGAGGGACTGAGATAACATCGCCACGTCCACCTACTCCAGCTAATTCCTAACCATCACCAGGGATGTGAGACCTTGTCAGTCCCTCTCCCCTCATGTGTCCTTTTCCATCTCTACCTTATTTCTTTTCATCCCATCTCTTTCCCTTTACCTTCTGTTTAATAAGACTCTGGCTGCACTGCTAAGTCTGTATATTTTATAACCCTGCTATAAGCCTGTGACCAGAGAGGCAGCTAAATACAATGTCCTAAACAGCCCAATGCTGGTACAAGTTTGCCAGGTTTCGGAGTGGCTGATAAGACCATGTGCTGGGAATGTATTTTTCCAGCAGTGAGGTTGCAAGTGAAAGTCAGCACAGATACAGAAGAGGATTTTCTTTCTTTTTTTGTCTTCTTAGGCTAGGTCTACACTACAGCGGACTTCCGACCTAAGATACGCAACTTCAGCTACGTGAATACCGTAGCTGAAGTTGTGTATTTTAGGTCGGCTTACCTGGCGGTGAGGACGCGGGAAAGTCGACCGCTGCCGCGCTGCCGCCGACTCCGCTACCGCCTCTTGTCGAGGTGGAGTTCCGGAGTCGACGGTAGAGCCATCAGGGATCGATTTTACCGCGTCCTCACGAGACACGGTAAGTCGATCCCCGATAAACCGATTGCTACCCGCCGGATCGGCGGGTAGTGAAGACGTAGCCTTAGGAAATGGGATTGGACTTTAACAACAGGAGCAATAACAATAGCTCCAGCCCATCGCAACTAATTTCTTCTCTTTTCCCCAGAAAGGGTGTTTAAGAGCATGTCTATACTGCCCATCACTTCCGACTATGGTGTATGAATAACAATGCACACCAAGGTGCTGTGCTTAACTTCCCCATGTGGATGCTGCAGGCGTGAACTTAAAGGTATCTAGTAAGACTACATTAGCGCAAACTAGGGACCTTCAAGTTCCCACCCACAGCATCTACATGGGGGAGTTACTGCAGAGCACTTGGGTTCACACTGTTATTCACACCCCTGTAGTCCGAACTGTGGGGCAGTTTAGACATGCCCTTAGAGACTGTCAAACAAGGGTTTTTTTCTCTTTTAAAAGCTCTCTATAGCTAAAGAAAAGGGTAACAAGGGTTGTTGTTAAAAATACTTTATTATTAAATAATGTTTATAATACTTATTTAATACTTTACATTTTAATTGCTTTAAACTGTTCCCCTTCTTTTCTGTATCTTTAATAAAAGATTAAAAGGATTTTTAGTAGTGTGTTTGCCATGATATTAAGGAGGCTGAGGTCTCTGTATACCAAACTCTGAGCCTTGTTTAAAGCTCTTTTATGTTGGACAGTGACTGGGTTATGTTAACACCGTAGACTCGTTGTGCCCTCATATTCCATGTAAATTAATACAACAATGTTGACATTTTGTATTTCCTGCACTGGAGTAAGTAAATGTAAATATCTTTTCACAGCTAGATAGTCTTATTTTACTAACTCTGTTCCCTAAATCAGTTGAGTAGCTCTCAAGGAGACATGACTATTTCCTGTAGGGAAAAGAAGAGGTTAAAGGAAGAGTTGGGATCCATATCAGAACTTTCCCAAAGCACAGGATGTTCTGATACGGGGTTTTTGTTCAGGTCCATCCCCATAGCTATAACTATAAGCAGGGTCTGAATGAGCTCTCCCCTGACATCTAGTGATGAGCTGGGGAAGAGGACTTCAGGAGCTGACCACCTTTGCATGGGCACACTCACCCGGCCTATGTGCTCAGCATGATGGGACTGCTTTGCCAAAATGATCACTTTTGGCTGGTGTTGGATCACAAGTGTCTTTGTTATTGGGATAGGAGTAATAAAAGGTGGTTGTCCTTGTTGATTGAATCAAGGGCAGCAGAACTGTCCTTGGCATACCCTGACTGAGGGACTCACCCTCAACTAAACTGTACTCCCTAGGCAGGGAACATGGGTGCCAAAGCCCAGTGGAGTTGAGAGAGGGTGGGCACAGGTACTTGTTCCCGGTGGTGTGGGCTGTACCTAAGGGTCCTAGACACCATTTGACCCTTCCTCTCTCTATTGTGTCTAACAGAGCTGATTAAGACTCAATTGAGAGTCTTGTTGCACACCAATAGAGCTGAAATCACTGATAACAAAGCCTAAGCGTTAGGCCTGCTTTGAGACAATACCTCTGATGCAAGAGGCTGCCCAGTCTGCACTAGTAGTGAGGCTCCCCAACTAACAGCTCAAATCTCTGAAAGCTGTGTTAAGTGGTGGGACCTCAAGACATCCCAGAAGGTGCAGAGCAACCAGCAGAGTGGTGAGCAGCTGGCAGAATGGAGGGAAGAGCGGCCAGTGGAGCGGAGGGCAGCTTATGCCAGAGCAAGTGCCTGGACAGCAGAGCAAGATGCATAGATGCACCTCTAAACTTTGGGTCTTCACTGACCAAGGACAACAACTGTGAGTGGGATGCACTGGAGGGAGATGGGAGGGGCATGTTAAAGGAACTTTTGGTTGCTGGACTTAAGAACCTGAAGCAAAAGGACACTGCCCAACATACTCTGGGTCGGGTCTTTAGCTCATGGTTTCATGTTTATGAATCCTGCTAGTGTCGTTTTCCCAAATTAATGCCAGGTTACTTCCCTCCTTTTATTAAAAGGATTTTTTTCTACAGTCTTAGAGGCACCAGGGGGGAGGGGAGGCAGTATGTAATTGCCCCAGGTTACAGGACTGGGGCTTGAGCCAATTTTGTGTGTATTGTTGAAAAGAAACCTCTAGATATTGAACCTGTCCCTTGTTGCTGCCAACTCCAACTAGCAGAAGGGTTACAACGAGAATTAATTATCTGGTGAATTTCTCCTTTTTACTTTTTTCATGAATTGTCAGTGAACAGATCACAAATTTCTTCAGTTAATAATTTAGTCTATAGAGATTGTTTGCTGACAGTTCATTGTGATAATTTGCAATTCCAAAATTGCACTGTAGTCTTATTAGCTAAGTCCCATGCTACTGTTTCTGTTTTCTGATTGGATGATTTAGGTAGCTAGCCTACACAGCAGGAACTGCAAATGTTACAACTGAATATATAGTTCAAAATTCATGCTGTGTTTTTAGTTACAGTAGTGATTAGGTATTGTTTCTGGTCACTGATTGGATGATCATGTATGTAACCAATATAGTGTGTAATCTTATATTCATGTGGAAATTTGCTCTTGGTGAATATTCGTGTATTTGGGAATATGTATTTCATGAATCTTTGCTTGCGTGTTTTAATGTTCCAGGAAATCAAATACACATGGGTCATGAGTAAGGTTGATTTGAAATTCTCATTTGCATTTGAATATTCGTAGAACTTTTTTCCATTATAATATAAGGACTGATGATTGAGAAGTCTGACTGCCATAACTGCTAGATTTGAGTTGTATTTGCCATGTAAATTTGTAATGTTTGATGTTGTATCTATATAAATATAATGCTGATTGACAAATCTGCCAAGACACAGACATCTCAGAGGAAGTCATTAACATGTGAAAAAGCAATTCTAAAGGGAGGATGTATGTTCAGACACCACAATGGAAGGTGGTACTCTGAAATGTACCAAGGTGTGAACAGTAAATATAAAGGATGTCTTTATTTTTATGAACAAGTTTTAAGGAGTTCTTTGAAATGAGACAAATACTTAATATGCAAACTAAGAAAAATTTTAAAAGGGTTAAGGAATAATTACTTTGAACTATGTTGAAATGCAAAAATAGAATTGTAAATTGCATATTGACATTTACATTAAAGAAATGAGGAAATGTACAACAATACGTCAAATAAGACTTTTAGCACGAGGGCTCCTAAAGCCATAGAGAACTATGAACAGAAAGACACTGTGTATGGATGTATCGTACTTGGTGTATCTATTAGTGTCACGTTTTTAGAGAGAAGTGCTGTAAGTCAAATAGTATGCTACTGTTAAGTGGGACAAAGAACTCTCTACCATATAAGGCTTTTATCTAGTCTAACCAACAGTTTATAATAACGAAGAGGACAGGCTTAGCTAGCTACATTTATCGCACTGTCTTGCTTCCTATGATGAGGAAGTCGTTAAAAAGCAATCCTACAGGAGGATGTTCATTAAAATGCCACAAGGAAAGAAGATACACTTTGCAATGTACTGAGGTGTGAGCAGTGAATATTATGGACTTTGTTTTTATGGTTTTATGCTGCACCCTTCCAGTCTCTCCACGCACCCTCTGTGCTCCTGTATTCCTCCAGTCTGCCCCTTGCTTATATCCTTATATACCAGTCCTCCCCCTCCTGCCTCCTCATTCTCTTGCACTTCTTCACCATCAATCCTCCCCACATTTCCCTGCTTCTCCTTGGTTTCCTGTCCAAACCATTAAAGTGACAGCCATATTCTTTGAAGGCAGCCTGCCTTCAGTCTTCTTGAAAACAATGGGAGTCGGCTGCTATCATTTCTAGGGATAATCTCAGTTCCACATGCAAAAGCTGTAGAAAAATAGTCACCATATTGACTGAGGAGCGGCTTGGCTTCATCCCCTCTAGAAATAATGGTTGATGGCAGCCACTCAGAATATGGGAAAATTCACAAGTTTCTTGCTAACAGTTGTAAGATCATGGAAAACCTAACACAATCCCTCAAATACTGAGAGTCTCATAATTAAATAATGAAAATTGGCAACTTCTCTGGTTTTGAGGATGTGCTTGGTTGCTGGCACAGTGGTTGTGAAATGTCTAAATCTGAAGGAGTGCTTTGGGACCCAGTCTGGCAAAGTTCTGAGTGTCCCCAACTCTTGTTACTGTTGGGAGTTGAGGGTGCTCTGAACCTTTAGAAGTTGTTCAGTGCCTTGAGGGATTGAACTCTGTGAGAAGTTGGAGGTGTATTGACATAGTTACAGCAATGCAAGCCCCTAATGTAGATATGCTGTATTAATGTATGCAGTGTAGTTGTAGCCATGGATATTAGAGAGACAAAGTGGGTGTTTCCCAGATCTGAAGAAGTGTTCTTCTGTGTGGTGTCTCTCTCATCAACAGAAGTTGGTCCAATCAAAGATATTACCTCACCCACCTTGTCTCTCTGGTATGCTGTATTAATTTAGAGCAGGGCTTTCGAATGTGAGTTAACCCAGTAAATTACCAGAGCAAGAAGTGTTGGTATAAACCCTGCATTAAATGGTGCAACATGTCTGCAAATTAGGTGTTTGCATGAGTGTAATTACATTTAGGTAGCTAAACTGGTGCTAATTCCTCTAAAGTAGACTGAGCCTAAGCTCAAAAGTTCTCTTAAAGACAGAGATTTTTATACAGTATATATCCTACCATATAGTACTCTAACATCTGTATGTAAAGTGTGATTTTCTGTGGTGCTCTTTACTTTTCTGTCTTCCATTCACAACCCCAAATTGCTTGAGCTGACTGCTAGGTTATTTCTATCTCTGGCTTGAAATTTCACAGTTTCAAAATTTTGCATGGTAGTACATCTCAAAATATAAACTTTGAAAAAAACTGTATTGGCAAAATTTCCTGAAAAGCAAAAATGTGAGGAATGGAGAACTGCAAGAAATTGTTACTTTGTTTAAAGCCAACCAACCAACAAACACCATTGTACAGTTTTGTGAAAAAAGGTCACTTGCATTTTCTCCTGGACCAATGCAATTCCATTGCCAGGCAACGACAGAGATGTCAGATATCTTGCATTTCCCATGACACTCACGTTTGCCAGCCATGTCACACATTCCCAGGATATTGCAGAATTAGAAGGTGTTCAGTGAATGGCTACAAAGATAAAAGAGAGATTGAAGAGACTGGGATAGTTTACCTTAGATAGGAGGCAAATAAGAGGTGACCTGATAAAATAAATAAAATAATGAAAGGTCTAGAGAAGGTAGAACGGAAGCTTCTCTTCTCCCTATCTCATAACTCAAGAACAAGGGGATTCTCAAAACTGATAAAAAATACTTTTTCACATGACAGGTAACTAAAGTGGAACTCATTGCAAGAGGATGTTGTTGAGGTCAAAAATTTAGCAAGATTAAAAATGGGATTGATTGGACGTTTATATGGCTAGCAAGAATATCCAGAGTCGTCATAATTATTGCTAACAAATATTTTGGAACCTCATTCTTCAGGGTTTAAGCCAGTCTCTGACTATTCAGGATTAGGAGGAGACCTAATGTGTGTGGGGGTGATTATTAGACTTTCCTGAATGTGAAGTTTCTTATACCTTCTTCTAAAGCAGGGGTCGGCACCGTTTGGCACGCGGCTCGCCAGGGTAAGCACCCTGGCGGGCCGAGCCGGTTTGTTTACCTGCTGCGTCCGCAGGTTCAGCCAATCTCTCAGCCTGTGCCGCTTCCCGCAGCCCCCATTGGCCTGGAGCAGCGAACTGCAGCCAGTGAGAGCCGCGATCGGCCGAACCTGCGGACGTGGCAGGTAAACAAACTGGCCTGGCCCGCCAGGGTGCTTACCCTGGCGAGCCACATGCCAAAGGTTGCCGATCCCTGTTCTAAAGCATCTGGTGATAGCTACGGTTCCATACAGTTTACTGGACCAGGTGAACCTCAGGGCTGATCCGCTATGGCAATTTGTATGTTTCTGCAGTCTAAGCCCAGGTGGATCCTCACACATGCAGAAAGGCTGTGGGGAAGAGATAGAATAGTCCTTCTTAGCCATACTGGTACTGCTCTGAAGGCCTGTTTCTCCTTCCTGTGCTCCTTCTGCTGGCACCTGGGGAGAGCACTAGGGAGAAGGAGGCAGTGGCGGGTGGCAGAAGCAGCAGTTAGTAATAGAGGGGTAAAGCGAGGTGTCAAGGAGTGGTGGAATATGAAGGGGGTAGGGTCTGAAAAGGGGGAGAACTAGGGAGAGGCAGCTGGAGAGTGGTGAAAGAGAAGTGGGGCCACTCCAACTACCTTGTTATCCCCAGTGGGAATTGTCTGCCCCCAGCCTACCCCACCCTGATCAGGTCCAAGGCATGCTAACAAGGCAGTGTGCATGGGAAGCTTGTCCTACTGCTGCCCTGTAGCTAAAGAGAGGATTTCATTCCCAGGGCTGTCTGACACACTATTGCCAGCCCCGGGCATTAGGAATAGCAAGTCAGGCTGCCAAAGCGCCCCCTGAGATTGTAAAAACAATCTTTATTTTGGGGCCAAAAAGGATCCTACTGCGGGTTTTTTGGTCTGTCCTTTGATTTTTTTGAACTCACCCTGCCCACTGCTCTGTGTGCGCTTAACAATTATAGCGCTGCCCACTCTCCCAAATTTATGGAGTACGGTGACTTTGGGCCCTGCTGCAAGGGCTTTCGCTGGTTGCTGGATGGGGCTGAGCCTCCAGCTTCTCTCCTGACACCCAAATTATAATAAATGCTGTGTCCCCCTCAGTCCCACACCTGCCTCCCACCAGGCCCTGCCTCTGCTTCTCCCCCTGCTCTTGCAGCTCTTCACCTCCCTCCCTTCCCAACCCTAGTGTTTCAGGGAAGGGGGGAGGAGCAGAGAGCAGACAACCCATTGCTCACCGGAGGGGAGTGGGTGATGGGAGAGCACTGCCCTGAGCTGCAAGGCTCTTTTTGCCCCCTCCTCCCCTTCTGTGAGAAGGAGGCTGACTGCGCCTTGCCCCCCCTCCCCTCCCAAAAACTCCTCGGCTCCTGATGGTAGGAGGGAAGAGCTCTGCCTGCTTCTGCAGCAGCCCTGATTGGCTGCTCTTCTCCAGTTGGGGAAAGCAGCCAATCAAAAGGGCTTTTTCCCCAAGCAGGGTTGAAATTCATGAGAGGACTGGAGCTTCTCTTGTCCTCTCAAGACTAGCTACAGCCCTAGCCAAAATTGTCACTCATGAAGAAATCCTGAGGGTTGGCAACAAAGTTGACACTTTTCACCAGCACTAAACGACCCAATTTTTTTAGGCTGAAGCTTGTTCATATGCAAATTAGCTCATTTTATTTGCATAAAACATCACACCTGGATCGTCACAAAACTCTGCAGCAATGGGCACAGCACTTCTATAAAACCGCTTTGAGAGTGATCCAAAGCTCACTGAAGTTAATGGAAATCTTTCAATTGACTTCAGTGGGCTTTGGATCAGCCCCGTATGCCCTGGGATAGAGTAGCCCTTAAACCTATTGGTCTTCTTGTTTGAGTTTATATGTAAAATGATAGACATGGGAAAGCAGGGATGTGGTATTTGACTTATTTATTACTGACAGATACATAATTGCAGCTAATTGCATTGAAAAAAATAAATCCCCTAAAATGCCATTTTGGCTTAGTAGAATACAGAATTATGAAAAAGTTAAAACACATGCAAAAGTGGGGGAGGTGGTTAGTATTGTTAAGTAAGTTATCCATTTATTATTTGTAGAGAGAAGATTCCTTAGAAGCTGTGTTTATTCTGTATGCTGTCTTGTTCATACTGTAGATTGAATACCCTAGGAGTAGAAGTTAAGTATAGATATTAGTCTTTAAATAGCGACTGAATACCTGTTGTTGAACTGTGAATCCACTACACCTCCATTACAATTTCAATTACTTATATAACAAAACCCATGAGATTTGTAGTTGTAAAAAGTTGAGGTGTTATGCTCGTCTCCTTAATAGGAATGTTAGGGTTATTATTGTAGGTAACTAGAAAATCTCATTCTTAAACTATGTCATTGACTTTTGGAGAAAAAATGCTGTTCTCACCTTATCTAAGTTAACTCTCAGAGAATGCTACCTATTGTGGACAGAACATACATGTTTGCATTACTGGGCATCACAGATTGATGAAGGTATAAGGTACGTAACAAAGTATGTAAATGTGTTTTTCCTTTTTGGGGGGGCAGGTTGATTTTCTATTTTTGCTTCCGGCATTGTGATATTTATTTTTATTATGTAGATTTTCAGAAAACTCTTCTTAATAAGGTCTACACAGTAAATGATAACATTTATGGAAATCATAGATTTAAAATTTTGTAATTAAGTACTTGATTTGAGCGCACTTACAAAAGCTAGAGGTAATGATTCTTTGAAGTTTATCGTTCATGGTAATCCTTTCGTACTACAAAAAGGCAAGTAACACTGTGACCAAACAAAATTAGAACCATAAATCAGATTAGCCCTTTGCTTATTTTTTTTCACCAACCAACCAGTTCAATAAATCACTCTGCATAGCCTATACATTATGCTTAATGCTTTTCTAGTATCTACATCAGCACAACAGTGTGCTGTAAAATGTTATTTGAAATATGCAAAGTGAATCAATGGAAATTAAAAAAAAGTTTTTTATTACTTCAAATGCAGCGCTGTTTACAGAGTGTTTTGTTTGGAAAGAGGAGAGGATTTGGGAAACAACATTTTAGAGAGGCTTGTACAGTAACTTTCTGTGTTCTTATCCTCCCACAAACAATCAATTCCTGTTTGTCCACCCTTATAAATGGGTGGGCCAACCAAAGGGTTTTGAGGAGGGGGGGAATAGTGAGGTGATTCTTCTGGATACACCCCAAACTAGACTCTCATATTTTCCTTTAAAAGTTTGTGTGATCATTAGGGCTCCTCCCAATCTGCTGCTGAAGTGGAGCCCAGCTGGTTGTTGTTTTCAACCACAGTGATTTCCCCATCATTACCTATAGGAATTTTTTCTTATATGAGTTAACAAGGCTTCAAGATTTCCCCCTGCTTTCCACTCCTTTACAGAGTCCCACACTTAAATGCCCAAGACTCATTCACAAACTTGCCCAAGTACAGTAAAAAAGATGCATGATTTTACAGAGTGTGGTCTAATGGTTAGATCAGTGTTCCTCAACTGGTAGATGGCAGTCTCGGGGGGATGAGGTCATGAGGTGCTGACAATTTTATTACAGGAAATCTCTCCCCTACTCCCCACACACCCTTACCCCTCAAGGTCATGTATTCTGTCATCCTTTCAAAACACACATCCTTTCAAAAAACAAATAAGATACGTTTATTATTGCTAGTAGAAATGCAATTTTTAATGATGACTTTTACAGTAAATGTAAAGGGGGTTGTGAACATTTGCGATTTTTGAATAAGGGGTAACCAACCTGAAAAGGCTGAGAAATGTTGGTGTAGTAGGAAGAGAGCCACAGTTGGGTTAGAGCATGGAACTAGGAACCAGGGAGACCTGAATTTTATTCCTCATTCTGCCACTCACGGTGGGACCATGAGCAAATAAATTAAGCTCTGTGCCTCTGTTTTCCAGTTTGTAAAGAAGGTGATTCTGCATTGCCTTATGCAGTATGCTAGGGGATGTGCAGAATCTTTGCTGGGACATGCAGAGCCTAAAATTTAGATGCATAGAATGCTGTTCCAAATCCTAGCATATGGTTAACCCAAAATTTGCATCTCAGCGCTGAAAGAGCTCCTGCCACACTTTCCCTTCCTTTTGTGCCCATACAGCTGTACACAACCTGCCCACAGCTTCACAATGCATCAGTGGCAGAGTTGGAACTAGATCTCTGGTCTCCTGACTCCCATTCTCATGCTTAATCACTAGACCCACTGCTTACTTGAGTCTGTTTCCTATGTGTAACTTTTGGGAAACCATATTTGACAGAATATAACCAAAAATGTCAAGTGGAAAGCCAGTATGCAGCTCTGCTAAAGGTCATACTTCTCATGTAACACGTTTCCATTTGGTAGCCTATCACAGATGTAGGTAGGGTATCTGTGTCCATCCAACTAGCCTTTCCCTGTGAAATGCCCTTTGGCCTAGCAAAAGGTGTGCTGGACTAGGAGTCAGAAGATAATGGGTTCTAATTCCCCCATTTTACAGAGTGCTGTTAATATTTTTGTGAAACAATGGTCCAGTGCATCCCAAAACAAGAATACCAAATTCACATAACTTTAAAAAATATGTACATGAGGATGATAAGCCTGGAAAAAAAAGTGAGGGAGTCTTTTCAATACTTTGATATTATCTAGAATCTAAGATATTTGACTTTTTTATCTCTAGTTAGGCCAACATCAGCCTAAATATGGCCTAAAGGTTTAGATGGTCCAACAGTTACTCCAGCACAATCTAATCTGTGACCTCTATCCCTTTGGTTTTTATAATGTCCTTATGAAAACGTAGTACATTTAAGTATGCTTAAAGTGCCACTGGCTATAATTAAAGTTCTGTCAGCCTTTCCATTATAAATCTCTCTTTTCAAGGTTTAATATCTCAGCGGTTTCAAATCCCATTGGGCTAAACTTGATTCAAAAGGTGTCAGCACAAATGCAAATCCCCCCTACCTTCCCTTCCCCCAAAATATTTTCAGTTCATAAAGTTATCAAGTTATATAGTCTGTACAAAAATATCCTTGATTGGCTAAAAACCCTAACTCCTTTGCACTATCCCACGCCTATCTCTTTTAAAAGACAAACATGACTTAAATTTTAAATGCAGAAGCACACCTACGGAGCCTGCCTTTTACAGACTACAGATGAGCTGCACCTTCTGCAAGGACTAAAACAACTAACACTATGTTTTATTGTCAGAAAATGGCTGCATCTGGGACACAATTGAGAGCAGGAGTTAACCAGCATTGCAAAAAGCTAGTGTGTTCCTCAGGCTTGTCTACACACAAAAGTTGTGCCACTTTAACTATACCAGCAAAGTTAAAGCAATATAACACTCGCACACACATATCCATGTTGTGTGGATGCAGTCATACCAGTACAAAGGTGCCTTATAGCTTACTCCCTGGCACCATTATGTCAGTAGGACTGTATCCCTCCTAGAGTTTGTACCAGTATAACTAGTAAAATTACAGCCCTAACCAAAATAGATATGCCAGTATGTAAACTACCACGCCTTAAACTGGGATGATTACTGATTGCAAGAAGGTGGCACTGTGAGGAGCTAGTAGGCACCACAACTTTGCCCTCTTTCAAGGGCATTTGTACTCCAGAAATCAAGATAGGACACAGTCTTGGGATTGTAGGTTGACCTTATCTAGGGCTTTATACTGTTGCCCATCACCATAGTATCAGAGTACCTGCTATTCAAATGGTGCCAGTAACAAGAAGTGCCTTCTTTCACCTCCAGGTAGGAAGAAGGTTGTCCTTCCTCTTAGATAGTAACCTGTTCCCATTGGTTCATGCCTTTGTTGCCTTCAGGTTGAAGTATTGTAATAGATTCTAGTTGGATCTGGATGAGAAGGTCACAAGAACTGAAGTTGGATCGTCCTGGGGCTGGCCACCTCATAAGTGGGATGAAACAAAGGGAAAATGTTACTATTGTGCTTACCAACCTGCAATTTAATGGCTTCTTAATTTTAGTGGTCTCTTTCTTGTTCCAAGTTGATACAGATTCTGGCAAAGGGAAATGTCAGCAGTTTCTTTTCTTTGCAAAGAAGTGTGTGACCAATGTTGTATTATCTGTTTTCAGGCCACTGAATTACCTCATGATGTACTTGAAGAGGCATATAGAGCTACATCCTGAAAGTTACTCAGCACTTGCAGTTCCCATTGCTGCCATTTGTGAAGGAAGCAATAAAGCTGCTTTCTTGTTGTGACTTTGAGTCCATGTTTACTATCGGATGATTTTAGGTATTTGGGGTGGTAGTGGTGAAGAAATGAATCAAGTACTACAGGGTTTCGTGAGAAATTTCTGCAATCTAGTAAATGTGAACAGAATCGGCTTGAGGCATTTTCCTTATTGTGCAGTTCTAAATGTGAATCAAAATCAATGTGAAGTAGAAAAGTAATGAAAATGAGACCTCAGCTCCCTTTTGTGCGGTTGAGCATGGAGACACCTGGGTATTTTTACAGTCAAATTTCTTATGTGAATTGATTTGCTGCGAAGTTTTAAAAATCACCAATTGATTTTAATCTGTATAACCTGGTTAGTTTTATGAATATGTATGGCTGCAAGGAGAGAAAATTCCAATGGAAAGTAATGCCATCAATGGTAATTTAGTTTTTCATTTGTTACAGCAAAGGAGATGAAAGCAGAGAATTTTCTCAGGATCACTGAGAAATATTCAGTGACACAAACTACATCTTTTTACACATAGAAGACCACAAAACTTCGGCTACACTATCAAAAACCCCCACAAGTGAAAGAGGACAGAAGAACTGCACTCAGTGCAGTTTGAGTACATAAGGCAACACTGGCAAAACTTTCAATATAATCATTATATCTTTTGTTGACTAGAAGCCATTTTAATGTTATAAATAACAATGTTCTGATACTTTGCTAGTACCTAGGCAACCTAAATCCCTACACTCAGGGTGTCTACTCCAGGAATGAGGGCGTTTTCAGAAGCTCACATTGCTGGTGAATTGCTAGTGTTAGTGAATCACTCCAATTTGAGCCAGCCCAACTTGAAGAGCTTTTAGTCCCTCACACTGTGATTTCAAACATGTTTTGGGTCGTGCAAGCTATCATTCTGGAATGTGGTGGTGTATGACTGTAAGGCTTATTTGGGAGTGGGATCTGATTTAGGTAAGCGGAACTGAAATTAGAATGCAGAGTAATGGTGGGGTGAGGAGAGAGGTGTGGAACAGCGAGATGAGAATTTGGTTCCCTTGGTCAGATCCCTGGAAGCCAGTGAGAACTAATATTACAACTGCAATCTCAAATCAAAAATGCAAGCAGAGACTATGTAAACATAGTGCCCCGGTTTGTGAAAGAAAAGTGGAAATGTTATTTTTATTTCAGCTGAAAGCCAACAGTACAGCACCAGGATTCATAGACATTTTGCCTGTTGAGCAGTGAACTGCTGTGGTCCTGTTCAGTTCAGAATTCTTTTATCATTCAGGTGTGTTGCCTTACTGAACGAAATCTCCAAGTGTTTGGGAGTTACAGAAAATAGGCCTAACTCACTCTTAGGCCTGGTCTACACTAGGCTTTTATGTCGAATTTGGCGCCGTTACATCGAATTAACCCTGCACCCGTCCACACCACGAAGCTATTTAGTTCGAAATAAAGGGCTCTTAAAATCGATTTCTGTACTCCTCCCCAACGAGAGGAGTAGCGCTAAATTCGAAATGGCCATATCGAATTAGGCTAGGTGTGGATGGAAATCGACGCTAATAGCTCCGGGAGCTATCCCACAGTGCACCACTCTGTTGACGCTCTGGACAGCGGTCAGAGCTCGGATGCTCTGACCAGCCACACAGGAAAAACCCCGGGAAAATTTGAATTCCCTTTCCTGTCTGGGCAGTTTGAATCTCATTTCCTGTTTGGACATCGTGGCGAGCTCAGCAGCACTGGCAACGATGCAGAGCTCTCCAGCAGAGATGGCCGTGCAATCGCAGACTAGAAAGAGGGCCCCAGCATGGACTGATCGGGAAGTCTTGGATCTCATCGCTGTGTGGGGCGATGAGTCCGTGCTTTCAGAGCTGCGCTCCAAAAGAAGGAATGCAAAGATCTACGAGAAGATCTCTAAAGCCATGGCAGAGAGAGGATACAGCCGGGATGCAACGCAGTGCCGCGTGAAAATCAAGGAGCTGAGACAAGGCTACCAAAAAACCAAAGAGGCAAACGGATGCTCCGGATCCCAGCCCCACACATCCCGTTTCTACCAGGCACTGCATTCCATCCTAGGTGCGGCCGCCACCACTACCCCACCCGTGACCGTGGACTCGGAGGATGGGATATTGTCCGCAGCCGGTTCCTCGTCGGACATGTTAGCGGACGGGGAAGATGAGGAAGGAGATGAGGAGGACGAGGCAGTCGACAGCGCTTGCACCGTTGATTTCCCCGACAGCCAAGAGCTCTTCATCACCCTTACCGAGATCCCCTACCAACCGTCCCCAGCCGTTACCCCGGACACAGAATCAGGGGAAGGATCAAGCAGTAAGTGCTTTAAACATCTAAACTTTTATTTTTAACAGAACTGGAATATTTAAAATATTAACAATGGGTTTTTCTTGAAGTGATTTAAACATCTAAACTTTTATTTTTAACAGAACTGGAATATTTATAATATTAACAATGGGTTTTTCATGATTTCTTTGCCTTAGGCGATAAAATTTTTAGTCCCAACTATTTAAAAAAAATCTAACAATGTCCGGTTTTTCATGATTCTGCTGCCCAAGACGCTCCACTCTTTAGTCCCTGCCAGTGCAGCTACACCAAAATCCGGTCTATATGTCTGGGGATAGAGACGAAATCCTCATGGGAGATCTCAACATAGGTCTCCTGGAGGTAATGTTCAAGTCTGGTCATCAGGTTCCTGGGGAGAGCGATTTTATTGGGTCCTCCATGGTACGAGACGTTTCCTCACCAGGAGACAATCAAATACTCAGGGATCATTGCACGGCAAAGCATGGCGGCATACGGCCCTGGGTTTTGCATGCTTTCCCTAAGCATGCGTTCCTTCTCGCTGTCCGAGATCCTCATCAGGGTGATGTCGCTCATGATGCCCTGCTTTGAATTAGGGAGGGGAATGTTAGTATTGGGACTGCTTTACAGTGACGTGGTGGAGGCGGGAGAGGGGCAGCATACAGGGATCTTTCCCTGGGACAGCCGCGAGGGGGTGGGACAGGGGCAGAGTTCATGCTTGCCGGATTGCTGGCAGCAGAGACTGGCTTTGCTTTCAATGTGAAAGGAGGCCAGTGCTACTATTAAAGTTTTAAGCAGCCACAAGTCTACGGCTTACCATGTTTGCCTGCTACACAAGTTGAGGTGTCCTGCCCCGCTTCTCAGATCGCCACTGCAAGACCCCAGGCACTGAAGGCGAGGTCCGAAAATTCGACCTTGTCCTGAGTGCGCATGTGAGAAGTGCAGTGCATGGTCTTGTTCACAGCGAAAGACTATGTTCTTTGTTCACAACTTCATTTATCTGTCTCAGGAATTCACTCCCTTTTTCCCATTCCCACAGACACATCTGCGACTGTCTCCCAACCCAGCCTGGCATCACACTCCCAGAGGCTAGTGCAGATTAGGCGGAGGAAGAAGAAGAAGACGCGTGAGGACATGTTCTCAGAACTAATGTCCTGCTCCCGAGCCCAGGCAGCCCAGCAGACACAGTGGAGGGAGAACTTGTCCGAAATGCACCGAGCAATCATGGAATGGGAGGAGAGGTGGCGTCAGGAAGACCAGCAGGCGACTCAAACGCTGCTTGGACTAATGAGGGAGCAAACGGACACACTCCGGCGCCTTGTGGATGTTCTGCAAGACCGGAGGCAGGAGGACAGAGCCCCGCTGCAGTCTATCTCTAACCGCCCTCCCCCGCCACCAAGTCCCACACTCCCCTCACCCAAAGTCCAAAGAAGGAGGGGCAGCAAGGGCCGTTAAAACTTTCAGTCAACCACTGCAGATTGCTCTAGCACTCTTGGGCTCTCATTCCCCAAAATTGGAAAAGTCCTTTCCTACCCACCTCACACAAGCCCCCGTCCAAGTTTCACCCCCCCTCGTTTCATGTGTGGTTCATAATAAAATATTCGTTTCTGTTAATTACTGTTTCCATGATTTTCTTTTGGAGGAGAGTCTGTCTGAAGGGGGGGAAGGGGCTTGGTAATTGGACAGGTCAGTCACCTTTAGCAGGGTACAGAGGCGGGGGCAGGTCCAGCATCAGGACACATACACAGTGCAGTCACTAGTTGCCCTGGTCAGTCTGGGAGGTGGTTTTCATGTTCTGTGGGGGGGGGTGTAGCTCTGTGACTTTGTGGCGGGGGAGGGCAGTTACAGATCTTATGCAGCGGTCCTTATCCTGGATCACAGAGCCACGCAGCAGGGGATCTGTAACCCTCCTCCCCCTACTAGAAAGTCACATATCCGACACATACACGCAGTCCCGCCCAGGAGTGCTGGCAGGCTCCGTTGAAACAACCAGTCCACCACTGCGGAGCCTGTCATTCCGGGAGTTTAGAAGCATCATTTGCATCAGAACACAAAACCCGCCCCCCGCCACAGTCTGCATCCCCGGTTTAAAACATTCCCGCAAAAACAGTAATAAAGACAACGGTGTTCATTAACAAAACAGAACAGATTTTATTTTTTGGGAAGGGGGTGAAGGGGGCATGTAGCTGGAGAGGATAGTCAACATAAACTGGGTAAAGAAACGGGGGCAGGTTCAGCTTCTCTTTAAACAAAGTTAATAGTCACAGGTTACCCTGCTCACTGAGGAACCTAGCTTTCAAAGCCTCCCGGATGCACAGCGCGTCCCGCTGGGCTCTTCTAATCGCCCGGCTGTCTGGCTGGGCGTAATCAGAAGCCAGGCTATTTGCCTCAACCTCCCACCCCGCCATAAAGGTCTCCCCCTTGCTCTCACAGAGATTGTGGAGCACACAGCAAGCTGATATAACAATGGGGATATTGGTTTCGCTGAGATCACAGCGAGTCAGTAAGCTTCTCCATCTCCCCTTGAGATGGCCAAAAGCATACTCCACCACCATTCTGCACTTGCTCAGCCGGTAGTTGAAGAGTTCTTTTTCAGTGTCCAGGGCGCCAGTATAGGGCTTCATGAGCCAGGGCATTAGCGGGTAGGCTGGGTCCCCGAGGATCACTGTAGGCATCTCCACATCCCCAAGACTTATTTTGTGGTCCGGGAAGTAAATACCTTCCTGCAGCCGTCTAAACAGACCAGAGTTCCTGAACACGCGAGCGTCATGAACCTTGCCCGGCCATCCGACGTTGATGTTGGTAAAACGTCCCCTATGGTCCACCAGTGCTTGCAGCACCATTGAAAAGTAGCCCTTTCGGTTGATGTACTGGCTGGCCTGGTGGTCCGGTCCCAGGATAGGGATGTGAGTCCCATCTATAGCCCCACCGCAGTTTGGGAATCCCATCACGGCAAAGCCATCTATGATGACCTGCGCGTTTCCCAGGGTCACTACCTTTGAGAGCAGTAGCTCAACGATTGCGTTGGCTACTTGCATCACAACAACCCCCACGGTAGATTTGCCCACACCAAAGTGGTTCGCGACTGACCGGTAGCTGTCCGGCGTTGCAAGCTTCCAGAGGGCTATGGCCACTCACTTCTGGACAGTCAGGGCTGCTCGCATCCGGGTGTCATTGCGCTTCAGGGCAGGGGACAGCAAGTCACAAAGTTCAAGGAAAGTCCCCTTCCGCATGCGAAAGTTTCGCAGCCACTGGGATTCATCCCAGACCTGCAGCACTATGCGGTCCCACCAGTCCGTGCTTGTTTCCCGGGCCCAGAATCGCCGTTCCACGACATTCACATGACCCATTGCCACCGTGATGTCCTCGGCGCTGGGTCTCGTGGTTTCTGACAGCTCTGTGCTACTCTCCGACTTCAGGCCCTCACGGCGGTGCCGTAGCCTCCTCTCCTGATTTCTCTGCATCTGCCTCTGGGAAAGGTGGATGATAAGCTGCGAGGCGTTGAGAACGGCCACAACTGCAGCGATGGTCGCAGCGGGATCCATGCTCGCAGTGCTGTGGCGTCCGCGCTGTTATTGACCAGAAAAGTGCGCGAACTGATTTCCCGCCGGCGCTTTCAGGGAGGGAGGGAGGGCGGTAGTGACGGACGGATGACGACAGTTACCCAAAAGCACCCTCGACACATTTTTTTACCCAGAAGGCATTGGCGGCTCGACCCAGAATTCCAATGGGCAGCGGGGACTGCGGGAACTGTGGGATAGCTTCCCACAGTGCACCGCTTCCAATGTCGACGCTTGCCCCGTTAGTGTGGACTCACAAAGTCGAATTACTGTCCTTAGTGTGGACACACACGTTCGACTTTGTAATATCGATTCCACATATTCGATTTAAGTGAAATCGAACTACCCTCGTAGTGTAGACATACCCTTACTGTTTGTGACTTGAAGTGGGTTTGTCACATAATGGAATAAAATATTTATGAAAATACACAGAAATATGTTAAAGCAACCATTTCTGAAATATATGAAAAGACAGGCAGGAAGATGAGGAGAAGGCTACCTCAGGGTTTGAGCATTGGCCTGCAAAACCCAGCATTGTGAGCTCAATCCTTGAGGGGGCCATTTAGGGATCTGGGGCGAAAATCTGTCTGGGGATTGGTCCTGCTTTGAGCAGTGGGTTGGACTAGATGATCTCCTGAGATTCTATGACAGGGTTTTTATTGCTGTTTTGGGTTGAAGTGAAGGAAGCACTTCAGTTTTAGTTTTTTAATATATAATTTTAAAAAGTGATAAAAATGCAGAGACCATGTAAATCCAGTTCAAATCATGTAAACGAGTAACACCGTGTACCAGTTGATTTGCTGTCCTCATTAATTTTCTGAACTGGCAATAATTTAATAATGCTGATGATGTGTGTGAGAGATATACTGTACCAAACACTGGAATTTTGTAAATCTTTTTAATATTGGCAAGCTCTAACAAAGATACATGCTGCTATTACAGCATTTACACAATGCTAAATATTTTTAGATTGATTTCAGCAGAAGAGCTTGGAGACCGCTCTTGCAAGAGTCTCAAGAGGACTATGCTTTAGCATTAGTTTTATAAAAATAAAAAAATGCAACAAATGTAATATAATTTGAACATTTAATCTTGTTACCTTTTAACCTCCCTGAAATGTAAGACCTTGAATTTCCATCTTAATAAATGATGTGCAGGAATTCTTATAGATCTAAGATTTTTTCCCCCTCACAATTGATTCTGCTTTATTCACTGTGAATCTTTCTCAAAGAAATGGGTAAAAAGGAGGATTAACCTAAAATAAGGGGTCTCATATGGATGATTGTTGCAATTGTTTTTTAGTATGTGAAAATTACACTGAAAATAATAATCCACATGGAAATTATATACAGCCAAGTTCTAGCCTTCTCTTTGATTCATAGAATTATGCATTTAACTCCCATTAGGGGTGATGTGTATGAAGATGAGAACATACCACCTAATGTGAGCATTGGTGAGAGAATGGTGGCAGATAATTTGTGGCAGTGGTATGACATGAATTGCTCTCCACTAACTGTAGCCTTTCTACTCTGTCATCCTCTTATTCATCTCATAATTTTATACCAGTATATTTGTATTTAATGGACAAGAATATACTCCAGGGTTATCTCTGGTGGACAAATAATGAAATTAAGTGATGGAGCCCACATTTAAAAAAATGGAATAAAGGATAACATTTTCAAATGCTGCTAAGTGAATGAGTCCCATTTTCAAAAGTGACTTTGGTTCTGAGGAGCCAAATCTCTTTGAAAGTCAATGGGACTTAGCTAAGTGCCTGTTAATTTTAAAATTTTACCTGAAGTGTTTCCTGATTGAGACTGACATTCATCAAAGTACTGAAACTCGTGCTTAATGACATGCACAGTCACTGAAGCTGATGGGATGTATGTGTGCATGGGTTTTGAGTTCATGATTCTGTGTTTTCTGAACTTGAAATTATCCATGTAGAGCCTTACAGGGAGTGATGCTTGTGTTAGTAGCTGATGCAGGGGAAACAGGAAATCTTGGACTTGGATCTTGGCAGATAGGAGAACAGGATTGTCAGATATTTTGTTCTAAAATGTAAATGGATTTGGAAATGTATAAATATGAATATATTCTCTCTTAGGGTAAAATTGGAGTTTATATGGGCCTTACGTGGTATATAAGGCTCTGGTTTCAATTCCTGGCTGTACACAAACTTCCTGTGAGAATCACTTAATATATCTGTGCTTCAGTTTCCCCTTTGTAAAATGCAGGTCAACAGTACTTTTTCTACAATGCTTTGCCTCTCTTGTCTCTTAAATAGTAAGGGCAGAGACTATTTCACATTCATAGAGTTTATGTATGTATGTGTGGTGCCTAGCACAATTGGACTCTGGTCCTGGTAGGCATTACTGCACTGGGAATAATAACATGTAAACATCACAGGTTTAGTGACTTGATGTCGAGCCGGACTTGTGTAGTAGTTTACATATCTGTGCATTCTATTTGATCAAAGAGGGCCTGATCCCGCAACACTTATGAAAGTAACCCTGTGACTATTTCCAGTGACTTCAGGAGGCCTGCTTGTGTGGGCAAGGATTACTCATGTAAATAAAATTTGCAGCATTGGGCCCCCGATATTTAATTTCAGCAATCCTGATCCTAGAGTGCCTCCTGTGAGCCCTTAACCCCACACTGCTTTCATTGTGACTTGACAACCCTTGGCACCTTACAGAACAGCGCCCTAAGCATGGAAAGTATGCATGAGTGTAGAAGTGCATTTGTCTAGTATTTATAGTGTGCTGAGCACTATTCAAGAGACAGTGAAGTCTTTCAGCTGGTCCACATAACACATGATAATACTCTGAGAAGATAAACTGAGATGACTATTGTGACGGGTTCCCCAGGGTGCAGCCTGAGACTGTGGGACTACTGTGCCCCCTTAAATCTCTCCAGCCTGGGCTGTCTCTCACAGTGCTTTTCTAGTGACAAGCAGCAAAGCCCTCCCAGCCCTGTTATCACTCAGAACAACAGCATGTGGAGCCCCACACCCAGCTAGATTGCATGAATGCTCCTAGAGCCACTCATGAATCACATAGAGACAGGCGCCAGTTGAATACCCCCCCAGCACTGTATCTCAGGAATATACCATCTTGCACTGCTCAAGATGGTCAGTGCAAATGTATTAATTGGTTCACTACTTCATCGGTGGAAAGTGGATGTACACCAGCCTTTGCAAATCTGAGCAGTTTTGCCTCATACTTCATACAAACTCACTGGTAAAGATAAAGAGTAAAACAAATGTATTGACTACAAAAGATAGATTTTAAGTGATTAGTAGGGATAGGCAAAAAGAGTGATTACCAAAAGAAAAGAAAATACAAGCACGCAGTCTAAACTCTCAACCCTATTAGACTGGGCAACATCTAGATTAAGCATTTTTCTCACCCCACTGGATATTGCAGTCCTTAATATACAGGTTTGTCCTTAAACCTGGGCCAGTCTCCTCGGTTGGAGTCTTCAGTCTTCTCAGTGTCTTTGTTGCTTGCAGCATAGGTGGGGGCGCGAGAAAGGCCCAGCATGTGGCTCCTGTGTTCTGTTTTATACCCTCACTCCCATGTGCTTGGAGAACACCAGTCCAGGCATGTCTGGTGGGCATGGCTGAGTCCCCAGGCAAGGTTGAGCAATTCCCCTGGTTTGTCCTTATGCAGGTGAGTTATTGAATTGTAACTCCCTTGCTGGACAATGGCTGTTAATGGTTGGTTAACACCCACCTGGGTGTTGGTTACTTTCCTTGGCATTGTCTCTGGAGAGATAGTATCTGGGCGCTTCCCAAACCCACAGCATATTTTAGTTACAACCATACAACACAATCTTATAACTTCATATGCATTAATGATATACATATTTAGATAGAACAGTGATTTTCAGCAGATCATAACCTTTCCCCGATACCTTACATGGCATGCTTTATATCAGGGGTTGGCAAAGTTCGGCACGCAGCTCGCCAGGGTAAGCACCCTAGCGGGCCAGGCCAGTTTACTTACCTGCTGACACGGCAGGTTCGGCCGATCGCGGCCCCCACTCGCCGCGGTTCACCGTCCCAGGCCAATGGGGGCGGCGGGAAGCGGCGTGGGCCGAGGGATGTGCTGGCCGCGGCTTCCCGCCGCCCCCATTGGCCCGGGACAGCGAACTGCAGCAAGTGGGGGCCGCGATCGGCCGAACCTGCCGCGTCAGCAGGTAAATAAACTGGCCCGGCCCGCTAGGGTGCTTACCCTGGCGAGCCGCGTGCCGAATGTTGCCGACCCCTGCTTTATATGCTGTATCACAATTATATGTAAATGAGGAATATGGGGGTTACAGGGTGTTCCTGCAAGGCATAGAATGTCACAACTATGTTCAGCTATACTTCTAGAAGGCAGTTTGTATTTTTAAATCTAGTTTGGGATTCACAGAACATACGTAACGGAACTGACATTTTAAAAAATAATATGGTTAGAAATCGGAAACATTTCTTCTTGTTTTGACTCTGTGGCATAAAAGAATCATGTGACTTCTTTGGTGTGCCCCAGATAGTGGCAAAGTGGTGTAAAGCACAAAGAAGAAAAAAAGGCAATGAAATAGCAACTGGATTGTTTTTTCCAGTGGGTTTGGAAATTAAATGTAGTCTGTTCACGTGACCAACTTTAGATTTACCCTCCCATTGGTGTCTGTAAATACATTAATAATCTTTTTAGATGACGCTAATATTTATATCTGTTTTTCTTATGATTCTAGGCCAGATTTTACTTCGTAGATATGGTTACATTTTTATTAGTGGTTGAGGAACCTACAGCTGCCTTTGTACTTGTTTGCTCTAGTGATGCAATTGTTCTTGTCTTAAAGGGTAAGAAGAAGCTGGGATTTTCCAAGATTTAGAGACGAGTGAGGGACATGGAAATTGAAAACTCTCAGGGCTTTTAATATATGGAGACATGCCTATCTCATAGAGCTGGAAGGGGACCCTGAAAGGTCATCAAGTCCAGCCCCCTGCCTTCACTAGCAGGGCCAAGTACTGATTTTGCCCCAGATCCCTAAGTGGTCCCCTCAAGGATTGAACTCACAACCCTGGGTTTAGCAGGCCAATGCTCAAACCACTGAGTTATCCCTCCCCCCAACGGACTTAATGGAAGAGGGCTCTGGATTTAAAAAAAAGAAGAAGAAAAAACAAGCAGAGGTTAATAAAACAGAGGAGAAGCAAAGGCAAAGATTAAAAAGCGAAACCAAAAAATAGACAAGGTTTAAATAGCCAAAAAAGAGAAAATAGGCCAGGATCACCTCCGCTATCTTGCCAGGTGATCCTGAAGTACAAGATGCTCTGAGGTTACTGGCCAGTCTTAATACTTGTTCTGCAGTGGATTATCTCACAGATAATGTTTTTTCTGAAAAGACATTTCACAAAAAGGCAGAATATGATAGAACGTTCTGTGCTGAACACCTCCTGCTAGGATTTCCTGTCCTCGTGTGGTTAGATTGCAGAAGGAGTAGGGATAACAAGAGTTTTATGGAACTTTGCACACATTTCGTTCAAGTGAGTGACATGTTGTAAACTTGCTTTTCTGCAGGAACAATACCGCTGCTACCTTCTGACATGACACAACGAAAACTAGGACTACAATGTGTGTTATGTTTTCCTGGTGTGATGTAATGTGTCTTGTAATGCTGCAACTATTCTCACACTTAGGGTAAATAGTTACCATTCTGTTGTGTTCCCTTGCACATGAAATTTAAAAATGTATTAAGTTCCTTATTTATTGCTGAGTGTATTCATATTGGGCCCAATTCACCCAGCCAGTGAAGGGCCAGCACAAGTTATTCTGCATCACTGAAGCTGCTCACAGATGTTTCCATGGGGTGGGCTAAACAGCCATACATAAGAACCTGCACATCGCTTCTGTGCTATGAAACTGGTTTCCTTACTAAGCCATATGGGTTTTACACAGATTATCAAGCTGGTGGCAGGCTGGGGGAGAGGCCATGGATCTGCAGTTGTATGGATCCATTGCCCACAATGGCCTGCACAACTGGCACAAAGGGGTTTCAGATGCTACTACAGGAGACTGCACAGAAGCCCTATATTTTTGCCCTGAGTGGGGTGGAACATCCCCAACTGCTCCAGAGTCAGCTGCATGGAGCCCAAATACTTCACCTTTATGTGGCTTGACTGAATTTCCCCCACTGAATCCTGCTTTGGAAATGTCACTGTGGTGGCCTGAGGAGAATAGGCACTTTCTATTAAGATAGCATGGAAGAAATTCTGAGTTATGGTGCACTCTTGACCCAGTCACTCAAAATGAGTTAATTAAACTCAAGAGATGAGGAAGACTTTTGGTGAAAACATAAAGTAGTAAAGTAAATCCAATTTACTTAACTAATTTTGAATGAATTGGTCAAGGGTGCACTGTAAATTAAAATTTCTTCCCTTTGAAATTAGCAATTTTGTAAGATTGCTGTAGCCTATATGATCATCCTAATGATTTAAGTGAGCTATTTTTGTGTGCCAATTTTTTTTTTAGTATTTTCAATATTTGCACCACATAAACAGCAGGAAAATGATGAAAACAGATTATAAATAATTTGTCTGAAGCTGTCAATGTTGAAGTGCCAGGATTTTATTTATATGTATATTTTGAGAAGATAACACTGAAAAAATGGCATAGAATATGGCATTGCCATCTCTCATGATTTTATCAGGAGTTGAACAATACTTTTTTAAAGCACCAGTCACTGGAGCCATGTTGTTGTGTGAGAATCTCAGCCTTTTTTTTTTTTTTTTTAAGTATGTGTCTATCCCTCCTGCTTGTAAACATGAACCTTATAGGGTCAAAATCCAGAAGGCAAATAAAAAGAATCTAACATTTATTATTTAAAAAAATTAATTATTTTTAAGACAATCTCGTGATTTTGGGGGTCTCTCTCATAATTTTTGAAGGCTGGAGCTTGACAATACCGACAATATGTAACTTGTGTCAATGAGAAAGACGTGATCCAGAGTTTGAATGTAATATTTAGTTCCCAGAACATATGAATAGCACATAACATTCCATCATTCCATCCAGTATTAGAAAAATGTGCTAAGTTAGTCTTACTAAAATGACATATTATTTGTCTGCCCACCACCATAGGAGTAAGGAATACACCTTTGTTAACCATAACCCCAGTCAGTTGATAGGTGCCTTAGAAATACTTGAGACAGAGAGCTATTAAATGGTTAAGATAGGATTTGTCTGGAGTTACAACTGTATTTTTTATATAATATTTGTATTCTGGTCCCCTTATTGGCAGGTTTGGTGGAAAAGCCAAGGATTGAATTGGAAATGGAGCATGAATTGCTGTTTTACCAATAGAGAGAGTCCTTCCAGTGGTCATTCCAGAATATATTAGTGGGGCAGTCTTGGCATGTTGGTTCTAGGGCTGTCACTTTGTCATCTTTCAAATGGTCTACACTACAAACTTTTGTGGGCACAACTGTGTCAGTCTGGAGTGTGATCAGGTTGATCCATGACCAACACAGCTGTGCCGGCAAAGCTCCTGTGTAGCGTAGACACAGTTATATTGGCAAAACTGCACTTTTGCCAGAATCACTCATGTCCCTTGGGTGGGCTGGAATAAATCATGCCAGCAAAAGCTCAGTTTTGCCTATATAAGCTGTGTCCACACTAGAAATGCTTTGTTGATATAGTCACAGCGACAAAGTGCTCTTAGAGTAGACCTAACCTTAATGTACCAAAAATGAATACTTCTATTAAGTTGCATAACTGAAATTCAGGACACAGGTCTAATGGAAGTCATTGGCTCTTAATTTGACTCTGTATACTAAAAAAAGTAACTTAAGTGTGTGCGTGTGTGTGTATCTTTTTGCTAGTCTATTTTGAGGTGTCAGGTAAGGCCATGTGTGCTTATTATTCATAACTGCCTCCTCCCAGAATAAAAAAGACAAAGAAATGGCCTAAGGAAGAGCAAAGAGGGCTGGGGGGGGGGGAGTGAGAATCACTTCTTAATTTTATAGATGGAGATTTCAAAAACATTACTTGCTTTATAATGTACCCATATCATGAACCATCAATTACAATAGTCAGGAAAGTGGTATCACAGCTTAATGACTTAGCACATTATTATCTGACCTGAAGAGCTATGAGACATGACCTCCATCAAACCCTCTCTTATTATCACTTTGTACTTCCTGATAATGTAGGATGGATTCTCTGTCTCCTTGTACAACGCACAAGGATTATTTAGTAATTTGCCAGTATAATTTGCTGCAAATCATCATTGGGCTGATGAAAGAAAATAGAATACCAGCTTCATTAAACAGTAAATAAAACCAAGTAAAAAGCCATCATGTCTAGCATGAAGTGTCATCATTAGTTTCTTGGTAGGACAAAAGATTTTGATGTGTTAGAAATGGTTGTGTGGTTGAAGATTTTTTGTTTTTTTGCCTTACCCTTTAATATATTTTCTCACACATACCGAGGGAGTTTTGAAATGATAATTTAACATAAATCTATGACTTTTGGGGCAATAGTTGTGAATAATATTACAACTTGTTCTTGATTAAAACATCTAACAAATTCGATTGTAAGTTGTTTTGAGAAAGGGATTGTGATTTCTTGTGTGTTTGTACAGCACCTAGTATAAAAGGGCCCTGATCCTGACTGAGGCCTCTGGGCCACACAATAAGCATAATCATCAGCAATATGATTACTGAATGTATTTAATTAATTTCTCAGGCAAGAAACATAAGGACCCAGCCCTGAAAGGTAAGTCTACACTGCACTTAGACACCTGTGACTGGCCCACACCCCAGTGTCTACACCGCAATTGAACAGCCTCTTAGCTTGAGCCTGAGTCAGCTGGCACAGGCCAGCCATGGGTTTTTAATTGCAGTGTGGTCGTACCCAAAGTAATTTCACATGCAAAGCGCCAACTGATTTCAGTGGGAGTTTACTAATGTAGCAAGACTGTAGGGTCAGTCCCCACATTTGTAGACCCTGTAGCACAATTCTAAATTCCAAGTGAGCATAATCAGGCTACTTCTTCATTGCAGAGTTAACTTGAGTTAGCGTAGCTTGAGTGAAAGTGGCTGCAGTGAAACAACACTGGGGCTGCACAATGTGATGGGGTTAGCAGCACAGGGTTATTGTGTTAGCAGCAAGGTTGGGCTAACTTGAACTTTAGTCTGTTCCCCCAATGGACCAGCGATCTTGAGGTAAAAGCACCATCACGTTCGAGTGAAGGGTTTTTTTGTGTGCATGTCAATTGAGTTTGGGGCCAACACTTGAGTTAACTTTGCAGTGAAGACAATCTCTCAGAGCCATATAGAAGCCTAAATAGGTCCTTTCTGGTTTATTAGCAGATCCACACTGTGGAGTATAGAAACAGGGAGAGTATTAGACCCTATTCCCTTGAGTTTGGAGCTGAACTTCTTCCAGAGCCATCAGGGAGTGCACTGAAAGTAAATCTGCACTTTGATGTTTCCCTTTCCCCAGTGAGGGTTATGCAGGGTACCATGGTTCTGCCCTGCCCACATTATTTTACTGCATTTCTCTCCTCTGCTGCATGACTCCCCTCATAGAAGAGTTCAGGGCACAGCAGCTGGTATGGGGCTGCCAGGAAGCATTGTTCCAGAACACTGTGTGCGGTCATCAGGATGGGAAACAATATGGAGACACGTTCTCCATGGGTGTCCAAAAATCTGTACATAACTGAGTTCCAAGGGGAAGAAGCAAACCTGCTGCCCATTCTCCTCTGCCCTCCTGTCCGAAAAATTTGGAGGAAACACTGCAAAGTGAAAGTCATGGACTTTCCTGTGTCTTTTATTGAAGTTTTTCCCATGTAGGTGATGATCTAGCCCAGGATTATAGCCAATTGTCTTAGATTCATTATGCTGGTTAGAATTGTAAATACAAAAGAGTTTTCCTGGTATAACTAAAAAATGCGTTATATGGAGGTCTGCTTACTGTTAGACACAACATTACGACTTCCTGGATCAGTAAAAATGATTGGTTAAAATGTTTCATTACACTGCATCTGTCCTTAGACTATTATTTTTTATTGTTACAGTTACTTACAGAATAATATTTTAGAAATGAGCTTTCAGTAGTAATGTAAACTGTCGAAGTTTCCTATGAACATTGACACTGTTAGATAATTTTACATTACTTTGGGATAACTCCAGCAACTCTTCTTCGCATAAAAAAAATCAAACCACCGCTCACTTTGCTCACAAATAATGATTGCTTATAGGAGTAAGAGGTGCAGGATCAGAGTCCTGATATATTTCTCATATGCCTGATTCCTCCGCCATAGCTTCTTTTTAAAGCAATCATTATTTGTTATCAAACTCTATCTGGAAAATAGGGCAAATAAATCCATTCTCTGAGGCACTTCTCTTTTTGCATTTCATATCCTTGCAAGAATTTGAATGGTCTTTATGGATTCCGCTGTTAATCATAGAAAGGGGAATGTTATCATAGAAAGGGCAGTTCTTTGGCAGTTAATTGACATTGGAGTGTGTGATGGCACATGGCTCTTCAAGTGTGTATGTGCGCATACGTGTAGTCTGTACATAGAACAAGTTAAACTGGATGACTCTGTGGAGTTTAACAGATCAATTGCCATCCTCATTTGGGACAATAGCTGAAATCCTAATGAGAATAACAACACTTGTAATTAGAAGTCTGCAAAATCTTCTAAAATAATCACTTAAAATTTTTAAATGTAAATGTGGTTGTAATTAATTAACCTATTTAGATTAAATCTTTCTAATTAGCAAATGTAAATGGGGATTTTTTTTTTGTAAATTTCAGAAGGACAGAAAGTGTTTCTCATGGGAACCAAAAGGAGACACATTTCTGTGTGAAGGCATATTAAACCCTTGCAGCTGATACCTCAGTGCATGCCCGTGGCAATGACTAAGAGGACTCATTGAGCTAGCAGCATCAGTTACATCAGTAATATCCTGAAGGATTTCTCAGTATTTTCATATAAAACTTCATTTTTAATAAGGGGATTTTTAAAGTGAGTTTTGAGTTCTTGAAAGGTGTTAGATTGACAGCCCCAGAAACTGAAATCCACAGAAGAAATACAACATGGACCCTAGAACAAAACTTCCTGTGCCCTGTTCAGGAAGAACCACTGCCAAGTCCACTGAGTCCTTAGCTTCCTTGCTGAAATGATAAATGATGATGGTGGTATTTTGGTGAAATGGACACATCCTTTAACAACTAAACTGAGTGTACCAACTCGTTTCATGTAGGCTACTAAATAGCTTTTAGGGGGCAATGACTTCTATTTGCTGTTGACGAGGGTCAGATTAAAACAAATGACAAAGGTAATTGGTTCCATCTCCCATTAACACTCCCTTGAGTTCTTGCATTCTATTCCACTTATAAGTGTACATCCTTTAAAGCCACATCACCCTAGTGGCCATGTGTTATATGCCGTATGACATGATAGGCTTATAGATGTCAGGAGGACTCTGTGGAGATTTCAAGGAAGTTGAATGGAAGGATCTCTCACAGAATGGAATGCATTTAAGTAGTACATGGGTCTTGTTTTGGCTCTCTGCACAGAGCGATATAAGAATAACATGTTATGAAATTGTTTTATATCATATTGTCAACCACTAGGTTAACATTACTTGTTTTGAGGTTGACTTATTGCAGAGTGGTCACTTTAAACAGTTACAAATTAGTTTATAAAATAAAAGGTTTAAAATTATAAGCACATCTTCCAGTTATGATTTTCTAAAATATATCCTTTAGTTACATTATGCTAATAGCATTGCTTAATTGTGACTTAAGCATTTTCAGAAATTCAATTACTGGAAGATAGGAAAAGTAAGGCTGTTATATATGACTGCATACCTCCGAAGTTTCAGTGCAGTGAAACAAAGATTAATTGCACTGTATTTACAACTTTTATTGATAACAAACACCATAAAACTATACAAACTGCTATTTGTTTTTATTTCCCACAATCCCTTTAGTTTGTAAGGGACATTCCTCAGTTAGTTGAGTTGTGTTTCCTCTTGCTTGCTAAGCACTTTTGGTCAAACGAGGAATGGCAGAGTTTCACAATTAGATCAAAAGATCAATCCTAATGTACCATTTTATCCTCACTCTCCTGCTTTAATAAAGTGGCCACAGTTCTCCAGGGGACAACTCAAAATCCTAGTACTGATATTTCTAAATTAGCTGACTCTGTGACCTTGCTGGTAATTGCGTTAGTTTATCAATGTTCAACACAATTTATTACTCTCCAATATGTACCAAAGCGTTTATCTCTCAACACTAACAATATTAAAAAATTTAATGGCAAAGAACCATTCAATAAGGAAAATGCATAATAAAGTGGAAAATGCCACACAACCGGTAATAGCATGTTATAAGTCTGATGAGGGAAAACATGCATGTAATATTATTTTTAGGATCCTTTTTTAATCTCCAAAGCACAGATAACTTAAATAAAATCATCTTCATCTTTATATATAATATATCTAGGAATGAGCTACAGCTTTTATATATTGCTAAACTTATTACCCAAGTTCCAATGACAAAAATGAAGACTGATAAAGCCTTATCTAAGCATTTAAAAGTCATTTGGACACATTGATCAAAACTCTCTCCGAAATTAAACATATTAAATTTAGATGGGGAAAAAAGGCATTAAGTTGATGGAACCCAATTTTTGTATGAAGCAAACAAATGGCATCAATTCACCAACCTTCTTATCTTGATCACATCGTTATGCATTATTTAAATTATGCACTTGATTTGGGTAGTTAATAAGCTGCCTGTAAACTTGGTGTAAATTTGATTATTGTGGGCAGTGCTCTGTCAGTTTCTGCAAAAGGATTATTGATTTGTTTTTACCTTTATGAGAACTAAGTGTGTGGCATGGCCAAACTTACCATGAAGCCATGTCATAAACTCTGCTCACGGTGAGATAAGACTTATCAAGAGCTGTAGAGAACGGAGTGTATGTGATATTTTGAATGAGCCAGTGAACATAGAGCTGTCTGAAATGCAGCAATTTTTGTTCCCTGGGGACCGTGCAACTTTGATTTCAGTTTGTGTCAGGTTTACAGTCTCTGTGTGACTTTGGTTTCAAATGAAGCACAAAATAAAACAAGGGAAATCACCAGGTTTTGTCTGAATCCAGCATAAAATTAGCCAAAACATCCCCATCTGTTTGGTTTGTAGTACTGAAGCATGGGCTGGTTGCTGAAAATTTTGCCAACTTCAGTAGTCAGGATTTTGCACTTGGTCTCAGTTTTGGGTTTGTAATGAAACCTGATACTGGGTAAGTTTTGCCAACTTTTAGGTTTGACTATGAAACTCCTAAAGTCTACTTGGTCTAATTTTTCTCAAGAATCAGTGTGGTAATAACCAATGTGGCTGGCTACCAGTATTTTTTTTAAGTTTTTATAATAAAAAAGGCTTTGAAAAAAATACTGGTAGCCATCACATTGGTCCTTGAGAAAAAAATTAGACCAAATAGATTTAAAGACTTTCGTAGTCAAATATAAATAATTTATTATAACATTGACACAAAAAATCTTGTGTGGAGAATGTTTTAAAATCTATAAACTTGCAGCCATTTCTTTACTCCTTGGTATTATTACACTGCAGCTCAGATTCTTATAACGTGGACATACTTCAGGTTCACATGGTCATTTGCATTTCTTTTCTGCAGCATACCTCAGAGAGAGAGAGCAGTGTGTTAAGGAGCCTTTATGGATGTAGTCTCCTTTTATAGATTGCACACAGCCAACTGTGAGCAACTTTAAATCCATCTCCAATCCTTTTTTCTTTAAAATATTTTTAATTCAACAGGACTAGTTGTGTAAGTGATCACCTATGTAGGTTGCCACATTCTAGCTCTAACCTATCAAATCTCCACATAATCTCTGGAATTTATAAACATTATGAGGCTTACAAATGACCTGGGAGGTGAACACACAGCCATGTCTGTCATGTCCTACCTGGGAGAAAGTGGGAGAAGCTTCACTACTTCAACAGTTATTTATGCCTCTAATTTCTTAATTCATGGATCTATGTGGACACCAGTTTAAATGTGTCCTAGGTTTCTCAGAATTGGAATTTTCTGGATGGATTCCATACCACCGGGCACATTTGTGCATACTATACCCTTTCATCCATTTGCTCTGTGTTACTAAGTGAAAGCTACAGTTCATCCTCAAAATGAATAAACTTTGCATACACCTTTTACAATTTTTGTTGGAAAGAGAGAATTGCAATGAACACTTGGCAACATAGCTCTCTGGTTAGGAACACCCATTTCAATGATAGTCAAAGACTCTTCTTTGCAGCTAGACATTGATCATGAGATACAGTCCATTGTTATGATGTACAGACATGAGGAGTTGTGCTTTCAAACATAGCAAGATGTGGTCTTTCCTTAGCTTCCAAAGTCCATTGAATAATTACTTTAATTAAAAGAAACAAAAGATCATTCAATATTTGGTGCTTTGTATTCAATATATGACAAATTTATGTAACACATGCATTTAGCGATTCTCATCCCCCCCGCTCCTTTTTATAAAATATCCTTCACTCTTCTTTTTTCTTTCCTTCTATTTAACAAAACAATAGTCATTATCAACTAAAACAGCATTTCATATCATTCTCTTTGGTTGCATCTGGTAACTATTTTTGACTTTTTAAAGATGTTTGTTTCTATTTTTTAAAATTTGATTTATTATAAATATCATGATACATGTTAAATGTTACTTGTTAAATGCTAAATTAGTCGATAAGTATTTTAAAAAGTTAATGTGTTTTCCCCAAATCTTCATTTTAATATGGTTGAATTACAAGATACAAAAATGTCTTAGGGAAAATCCTTATCTTACGTGTCGCTTAAAACCATTACAATATGGACTTCTCAGTGCTGTATTCTCAGTAGGTCCCAGTGGGCCAAAAGCGTCCCATCCCAGAAGCACAGGGAGTGCCATGCCTGGTGGAACTCATGTGGTTCCACTGTGGGTGTGTGTGAAAGCAGTTTCAGGAAGCCTGCCATGTGTTGGCTCTCCTGCACTCTATGTAGCCGACCTATTTCCATGCTGATGGGGAGGTTGGAATGGGGTGGGACCAAGGGATCAGTGAATACCAAATGAATCTACCAGGCCTTCTCTCCATCCATGCAGGGAGTGCTGCCATTGGAGAAGGAAGATTCTTCCCCTCCAGCCCTTGTAGAGTTCCTTTCTTTATGCTCCTGTGCTGTGACTTGGTACAAGAAACAGGATTTGTTCCACTGTCATCAGGGGGCAAAAGCCAGATCTCTCAGAGCAGTAAGACACAATGGCTAAACTCCCAGGTGACATCAAATTTGAAATGGCCATTGCTTTACTTTGGTTATTTTATGTCAAGGTAAGAGGATGCTATGCTGAGCACCACAGCTTAGACTGTCCCTTTTCCTCAATGTTCTGAACCTGGGGCATGCAGAGTCACTCTGGCATCAGGAGTGGAACACGTTGACTCCATCAGATGTTTCTTAGTGGATGCTCCTGGAGAGAATAGGACCCAAGGCTAAGTCACACATCTGTAAAACAAAAATGAAGATAAGATAAGAAGAAATCTTTCTAAATACTTTTTTTTGGGCATTTATCTTCCTATAACAATAAAATCTGGTGAGCAGTGGAGCTGTTATCAAGATAAAAGCTTCATGCTCAATTGCTGATATTTATTTGTATTACTGTAGTGCATAGGAGCTCCAGTTAAGGACCAAGACCCTGTTGTACTAGGTGATGTAAAAACAAAGAACAGAGAGACCGTTCCTCCTATGAAGACCTCACAATCTAAGGAAAAGGTAAGTGATAGTTACCATATTTGATATTACACAGGTATTTTGCAGACCAGGCTACTTAATATAGACCAGATTTAGTAAAACTTGCATCTGTGTTCTGCACCATTGAATTGCAACCATGAAAGCCTTTTCCAAAGTGGACCAGACAAACCTAGAACCCCTGGTAAACATTCACCATCCTCCCAAAACAAAAAGGAATTCACACTGTTTTAAGGTTTGAAAAGGATAATATTAAACACCATCTCCAAATAGGCTTCTAGTCCTCCCCTTTGAAACTGCTCTTTCACTTCATCTTTTGGAGGGCTCAGCTGCTGGTCTGATAGGTTGCACAGCAGAGAGGCTGAACTGAGATGCTGAGCCCTGCTTGCTTCTCCTCCTATCTAATCCCAGAGTATGCAACCTTTGACAAGCCCCAGACTCATTCAAATCTCAGTAACTATAGGGCTTTACAAGTGAGCCAAGCATGCTGGGGTCAAAGTAGCTCCAAAAGCAATGTGAGTTTTAAATGTAGTGGAAACAGAGCCCAACAAAAAGCCTGTCAGGTCTCCTGGACTCTCTTGCTGCCATATTAATGATCTGGATGATGGGATTAATTGCACCCTCCACAAGTTCGCAGATGACATTAAGCTGTGGGGAGAGGTAGATACGCTGGAGGGTAGGGATAAGGTCCAGAGTGACCTAGACAAATTGGAGGATTGGGCCAAAAGAAATCTGATGAGGTTCAACAAGGACAAGTGCAGAGTCCTACACTTAGGAAGGAAGAATCTCATGTACCGTTACAGGCTGGGGACCGACTGGCTGAGCAGCAGTTCTGGAGAAAAGGACCTGGGGATTACAGTGGACAAGAAGCTGGGTATGAGTCCGCAGTGTGCCCTCATTGCCAAGAAGCCCAACGGCATATTGGGCTGTATTAGTAGGAGCATTGCCAGCAGATCGAGGGAAGGGATTATTCCCCTTTATTTGGCACTGGTGAGGCCATATCTGGAGTATTGCGTCCAGTTTTGGTTTTGTCTCCCCCTCCCCCGAGAGGGGATGTGGACAAATTGGAGAGAGTCCAGCAGGGGGCAATGAAAATGATTAGGGGGCTGGGGCACATGACTTATGAGGCGAGGCTGAGGGAACTGAGAAGAATGAGGGGGGATTTGATAGCAGCCTTCAACTACCTGAAGGGGGGTTCCAAAGAGGATGGAGCTGGGCTGTTCTCAGTGGTGGCAGATGACAGAACAAGGAGCAATGGTCTCAAGTTGCAGTGGGGGAGGTCTAGGTTGGATATTAGGAAACACTATTTCACTAGGACGGTGGTGAAGCACTGGAATGGGTTACCTAGGGAGTTGGTGGAATCTCCATCCTTAGAGGTTTTTAAGGCCTGGCTGGGATGATTTTAGTTGGTGTTGGTCCTGCTTTGAGCATGGGATTGGACTAGTTGACCTCCTGAGGTCTCTTCCAACCCTAATATTCTATGATTCTATGATTCATTTGCAGGGTGTGAAAATCACTGTGTACATTTCTCCTGAAGACCTGGGTCATTGTGGCACAGCAAGAGCTAGATAATCTGAAAGGTACCAAGCATTGCTACAAAGCGTGTCAAAGCACAACTGAGGGATAGAAGTGGCTGTTCGGGGATGTGAAGAAAGGGACTCTCAACATTCAGGAAAAAAAATGCAAAATTATCCTAACTTTCAAATGCTTATCCCAAACCAAGCCGCCTCTGGTTTGTTGTTCACTAAAACAAGTAAAAAATTATCTATCTAAAACTTGGACTGGGTTCTGTGGTGCATGAGATCAGATAAATGTTTTAAAACTATTTTTTATACACAGGAGACAAATGCATAGTAATAATAAAATTACTTGCATGTAAATATACGTGCTACAAAGAGGGAAACAGGGGAGCCTTGCAGAATGCCACAAAAGTCCTTAAATCTAGGCTCTGGTCCAGGAAGAGGGTGAGGGATAGTATGTTCTAGAAACAAGACTTCTCACATTAATCTGATCTGGTCTGAGCCTCAGCCAACTTGCCCTCATCTGCTTCATAATTTCTGATTGGCATTAAGTAAGTAGTTTCACTGAGTACTTTCGTGTCTAGGTTCTCATACTACACCCCTTACTGGAGTATCAGAGCACCTTTCAGGTTAAAAATAAGCTAGGTTAGGTGACATATGGGAATTATGTTTCCTTTCCTCTCCCTTCCTGGAGAAAAGGGGGTTTGGATGGGTTTTGTTTTTATTTATCATATTTAAATAAATATGCAACACTTTAGTGGGAAATCAAGGAGAAAAAAGTGAGTTTTGCATTTGGAACAGGAAGTGCTGAGGTTTGTGGTCTTTTTTATATCCTGCCAGGGTGAATGCCACAGCTTTGGGCACTGGAGAAAGTCGTGGTTGCTACATACACGAGCTTCACCCTTAAGGGAGCCAGTTCTGTTCTTCTGAGGAGTGGAGCTGTCAAGGGTGGTCAAGCTGTCACATGAGGCAGTCATTTAGGTATCCTAAGCTCAGACCATTTAGAGCCTTGAAACTGGGCACTGAGACATTAAACAAAGTTTAAATTTGAAATTCTAGGGGGAGTCAGTGGAGTATGAGGAGAGTGTGATCTCAGTGCTGGGAGGTTGCTTGCTGCTGCATTTTCCACCAATTGTAATCTTTTTCAAGCCTGGTGCTTTCAAGGCCAAATAAATTGTATTACAATAAGCAAGCCAGGTCATCGTCAGGAAGCTTGGGATTCCAAGTTGGAATTTCTTTTGAATATATGAGCCCAGTGTCAGTGAAAATACTAAAAGCAAACAGACTGCAGCCTCTCTTGATTTGTGGACATAAATCCTTGATCATTGGAGACAGCATCATAGCAGGAAGATATAAATAAAAACGAAACTTAGCTTTATATACGTATTTCTATACCTATTTGCCAGTATACATTAAATATAATGTATTTCATACACAAAGTGTTCTAAGCAAGACAGACTGTGAGCCTACTGCTTAAATGGATTTTGGACAATTTGGAAGGTCGTCAATAGTAGGGCCAGATTCTAAAAGTGCCTGCTTTAGCACCTTTCACCTCTCCTGTTCATTCTGTGAATGGAGAAGAAAAGAACATTTCCAGATAAACATTTAGAGCATTCTAGAATTTAGAAAATGTACCCTATAGTGATCTGGAGATTTTAGAACCAGTTCTGGCCTGA
Source organism: Terrapene triunguis (assembly GCF_002925995.2). Classification (NCBI taxonomy): domain Eukaryota; kingdom Metazoa; phylum Chordata; order Testudines; family Emydidae; genus Terrapene; species Terrapene triunguis. Next base: position 6,966,266 of record NW_020664372.1, on the reverse strand, counting down.
AACTGAAATCCAGGCATTGGAAATAGGTTCCAAATGCACATGACTGGATACGGTCTGGCTACCCAGTAAAACCACAGGAGAAAATCACCACTTTCTCTGTGTCCTTGATTAACGTTTCCGATGTCTGTATATCATACAGCCTTAGTTTCTTGTATCTTCTATGCAGTAGATCCCATCTTCACAAGAGATGTTGCCTTTAGCTTCTCTCTATTTCATTCATACCTCTTTTTCCAATGACTTTTTATATATGTAACAGATGCTTAACCCATGTTTCCCCTTGGACCAGAACCACTGGATGTAACTCATCTGGCCCCAAATATATTTTAGACTTTGCAGATGGAATTTTCAAAAGTCCTCAGTGTTGTCTTGACTGCACCCATTAAAGTCACTGGGAGTTTTACAATTGACTTCAGGGGGAACAGAGTTCATGCCAAAGCTGAGCGCTTTTGAAAATCCCACCTTATATGTTTTAATTTCTTGATTGATTGTTCTGACATTAATCTGATTTCCCTTGATATTACTTCTTTCTCCGCTGGGAAAAGAATATCTAACATCCTTAGTAAACATTAAGAGAAAAGGTGTTTAAAAAGATAATGGCCTTTCCTTTTTTTACCTCTGCTTCAGTCTATAAATTACCTTTGGTATCTCTTAAAAGCTGTATTGTCTCATAATTTTCTTCCATGCTGTTGTTCCATTTTGTTGGTCCCTGGAGTTTGTAAGGATATATATTGATATAATGAACTCCACACTGTAGAGTGCTTACTAGTGACATATTTGGAAATGATATATATTCAACCTCGATGAATCAAATATTTAAGAAACATTCTTTAAGCAAAGAAACAAATAGAGGGAAAAACTGACTGCTGACCTAAAGCATCCTTTAACTGAATCTAGCCATAGAAGACTTAACTTCCATTTCAATCCCAGCTCCTGCTCCAAGGGTCATTGCCATGAGCAATGTTTGAGGGTTTTGGTAATATAAAGAGGGTGGGTCAAAGATCACAAAACACAAAATATAATATTGGATAAAGTATTAGCAGTACTGCAACTATTCTCAGAATTCTACATGCGTGTAGAGCACCACACTGCGTAAACCATGGGAACTACATTAGCCACTTCCTTTTAATGAAACAAAAGTATAATTTAAAAATGTAAACAGAGTGTCAAATTCACCTCATGAGTGGACTTACACCAGAGCCAAATTGGGCCATTGCCTTTAAGAGTTTTAGACCGATTGACTGTTTTATAAGTCAATGGATACCTTGTTCAACAATATTTAAACATACTACAAGACTATCTATATTCTGTCCATGCCATATAAATTACTATTCCATATTCTCTATTCTGCCCTCAGTCTGCATGCACAGATCTTGTGGATATCAACAGGAATCACATGCACATAAATATAACACCCCTTGATAAATCATCCAGCAGGTCACCAAGTGGAAAATGTACCTTTCTTGCCATTGGTGCACTTAGGGGGTTTGGAGTTGGTGAAAGCGGCTCCTTTTGCCTATAAAGCTCCTAAACATTGAAGTGGGAGGGAGAGATGGACTCTATCTGTATCCTTATGTGGAGCTACTAATCTTCCGAGAAGAGAGAGGCTTCTTTCTCTTGGGAAGAAGAGCTCCTGAGCTGCTTTCAAGGCCCACCTGCCAAACTGGAGTAGAGAAATAATTTTTAATTAGGCATAATTCAGTGAGTCATTTCCCTGCTCCAGTGGAGAGCATTACACAGGCTGCCTATCTGTCCAGCCTTCTGGACTGCACAAATGTCACAGAGTCCATGGGGAGGTGGAAGGTTCACAGTTTAATCCACTCTGTTCTTGTGAGACCATCTTGGAGATGAAGCAGATTTAGATTTTTCATTTCTCTGTTTTCATTGACCTGTGTTTGTACCTTTCTAACACAATCACAGTATAGTCAGGAAGACAGGCGTTGCTATGAGCTGCATCCAGTTCCAAAACAGCATTGGTCCATGAGTCTTTGGAGCCATATCTCTGATTCAGATATTTACAAACTTTAACTAGAGAGACAAAGTGGGTGAGGTAATATCTTTTATTGGAACAACTTTTGTTGGTCAGAAAGACAAGCCTATGAATTTAACTTCATAACTTTGCTAGACACTAAAAATCACGGACTGAATAGAGACAATGGATTTATGGCTTATTACAACAATCTTTAACCCACTAACACACTTTCCTCCCAACGCCTGCCCCCCCCCCACCATGACTGGAGAGGTCTACTTCACCTTGAATGGCCCCTTGAAATATTGTTGAATACTTATGCTAAACAATCTGTTCCACATAGTACTTAGCTGTGACACACTCAGTACATTTCCCAGACCTGAATAACAGCTCTATGTAAGCTTGAAAGCTTATCTCTCTCACCAACAGAAGTTGGTCCAATAAAAGATATTACCTTACTCACCTTGTCTCTCTAATATCCTGGGACCAACATGGCTACAACAAAACAATAAGTATGCAGTTCTTGGTGGAGCTGGCTCTGAGACTGTGAGGGAAGTTTTGCTGGCACGATGCTACATTGAAACAATGAAGGTGAATTTCCCTAAGGATCATCTGGCCAGTTATTCAGGAAAATAGAAAAATCTCTATGCTAGGCATTTTCTGGAATGCCTAATCCACACATTATTCAGTCTCAATGTGATCTCTGTTTTATCCACTGTTTTCTGGCTACTGCTTTTACATTGAGAGGCTCAATTTTATTTTTAGAACTACAGACCTCTGTAATGGTGAATGTTGTTTGGCAGATGGCATTTTCAGTAGCTGAGCAAACAGTTTGTATTGACAATAACTCTGACTGCCTTCTATTGTCACTCACATTTGCTCCATTTCATGAAAATGAGGGATCAGTGAAAACAAAGAAAACACGTTAAAATCTTGACTTTATCCAAACTTCATTTCTCGTGTCACTTTGCTGTGTCTTCATGAGTTCTGAACTCCATCTTTCACAGGAACAGAAAGATACTTGGTCATTGAGAGTCAGAACTTTCAGTTATGCTCTTCAACACTAAATTCTAATGGTGAAATCCTAGTCCCATTGAAGTCAATAGCAAAACTCTCATTGACTTCAATGGGGCTAGGATTTCACTTTCAGATTGCTAATTTCTAGAACCCACCTGTTGGGGTCAAAAGGCTCTTGAAGCCTGTAGTACTTTGATTTGAAAAAAAGGATATTTTTCATTTATTTATTAAAATGTTACAAAAATAGATACAAAGATCACACACAAATAAAACATTCACAAATACTGTACATATAAAGGTAATTGAAATGGATACTGAAATGGATACTACAAATATACTTATACTACAGTACAACTCCCAAACAGTACATTGTATTTTACACACACACACACACACACACACACACACACA